>NW_025063312.1:0-19475 GCF_018153295.1 Drosophila grimshawi | reverse complement strand
GATCTTTGGAACAAAACTGCATTAAAATAATTTGACTTTCGACTCATCTAAGAAAGATATTAAGGGATATTCTTCGATAAATAGAAAATATATGGCAAACATTAAATAGGGTCAACCTTGAAATAAATGGCCATATCTTCGTCAAAAATTGCCCCATTTCAATTATAAAGGTGTTTTTAGAATTCACTCGATCTTTGAAACAAAACTGCATTAAAATAATTTGACTTCCGACTCATCTAAGAAAGATATTAAGGGATATTCTTCGATAAATAGAAAATATATGGAAAGCATTAAATAGGGTCTACCTTGAAATAAATGGCCATATCTTCGTCTAAAATTGCCCCATTTCAATTATAAAGGTGTTGTTAGAATTCACTTGATCTTCGAAACAAAACTGCATTAAAATAATTTGACTTCCGACTCATCTAAGAAAGATATTAAGGGATATTCTTTGATTAATAGAAAATATAAGCCAAACATTCAATAGGGTCAACCTTGAAATAAATGGCCATATCTTCGTCTAAAATTGCCCCATTTCAATTATAAAGGTGTTTTTGGAATTCACTCGATCTTTGAAACAAAACTGCATTAAAATAATTTGACTTCCGACTCATCTAAGAAAGATATTAAGGGATATTCTTCGATAAATAGAAAATATATGGAAAGCATTAAATAGGCTCTACCTTGAAATAAATGGCCATATCTTCGTCAAAAATTGCCTCATTTCAATTAAAAAGATGTTTTTAGAATTCGCTTGATCTGTGAAACAAAAACTGCATTAAAATAATTTGACTTCCGACTCATCTAAGAAAGATATTAAGGGATATTCTTCGATAAATAGAAAATATATGGAAAGCATTAAATAGGCTCTACCTTGAAATAAATGGCCATATCTTCGTCTAAAATTGCCCCATTTCAATTATAAAGGTGTTTTTAGAATTCACGTGATCTTCGAAACAAAACTGCATTAAAATAATTTGACTTCCGACTCATCTAAGAAAGATATTAAGGGATATTCTTCGATAAATAGAAAATATAAGCCAAACATTAAATAGGGTCAACCTTGAAATAAATGGCCATATCTTCGTCAAAAATTGCCCCATTTCAATTATAAAGGTGTTTTTAGAATTCACTCGATCTTTGGAACAAAACTGCATTAAAATAATTTGACTTCCGACTCATCTAAGAAAGATATTAAGGGATATTCTTCGATAAATAGAAAATATATGGAAAGCATTAAATAGGGTCTACCTTGAAATAAATGGCCATATCTTCGTCAAAAATTGCCCCATTTCAATTATAAAGATGTTTTTAGAATTCACCCGATCTTTGGAACAAAACTGCATTAAAATAATTTGACTTCCGACTCATCTAAGAAAGATATTAAGGGATATTCTTCGATAAATGAAAATATATGGAAAGCATTAAATAGGCTCTACCTTGAAATAAATGGCCATATCTTCGTCTAAAATTGCCCCATTTCAATTATAAAGGTGTTTTTAGAATTCACTTGATCTTCGGAACAAAACTGCATTAAAATAATTTGACTTCCGACTCATCTAAGAAAGATATTAAGGGATATTCTTCGATAAATAGAAAATATAAGGAAAACATTAAATAGGGTCACCTTGAAATAAATGGCCATATCTTCGTCTAAAATTGCCCCATTTCAATTATAAAGGTGTTTTTTAGAATTCACTCGATCTTTGGAACAAAACTGCATTAAAATAATTTGACTTCCGACTCATCTAAGAAAGATATTAAGGGATATTCTTCGATAAATAGAAAATATATGGAAAGCATTAAATAGGGTCTACCTTGAAATAAATGGCCATATCTTCGTCTAAAATTGCCCCATTTCAATTATAAAGGTGTTTTTAGAATTCACTCGATCTTTGAAACAAAACTGCATTAAAATAATTTGACTTCCGACTCATCTAAGAAAGATATTAAGGGATATTCTTCGATAAATAGAAAATATATGGAAAGCATTAAATAGGCTCTACCTTGAAATAAATGGCCATATCTTCGTCTAAAATTGCCCCATTTCAATTATAAAGGTGTTTTTAGAATTCACTCGATCTTTGGAACAAAACTGCATTAAAATAATTTGACTTCCGACTCATCTAAGAAAGATATTAAGGGATATTCTTCGATTAATAGAAAATATAAGGCAAACATTAAATAGGGTCAACCTTGAAATAAATGGCCATATCTTCGTCAAAAATTGCCCCATTTCAATTATAAAGGTGTTTTTAGAATTCACTCGATCTTTGGAACAAAACTGCATTAAAATAATTTGACTTCCGACTCATCTAAGAAAGATATTAAGGGATATTCTTCGATAAATAGAAAATATAAGGAAAGCATTAAATAGGGTCAACCTTGAAATAAATGGCCATATCTTCGTCAAAAATTGCCCCATTTCAATTATAAAGGTGTTTTTAGAATTCACTCGATCTTTGGAACAAAACTGCATTAAAATAATTTGACTTCCGACTCATCTAAGAAAGATATTAAGGGATATTCTTCGATAAATAGAAAATATATGGAAAGCATTAAATAGGCTCTACCTTGAAATAAATGGCCATATCTTCGTCTAAAATTGCCCGATTTCAATTATAAAGGTGTTTTTAGAATTCACTTGATCTTCGAAACAAAACTGCATTAAAATAATTTGACTTCCGACTCATCTAAGAAAGATATTAAGGGATATTCTTTGATTAATAGAAAATATAAGCCAAACATTCAATAGGGTCAACCTTGAAATAAATGGCCATATCTTCGTCAAAAATTGCCCCATTTCAATTATAAAGGTGTTTTTAGAATTCACCCGATCTTTGAAACAAAACTGCATTAAAATAATTTGACTTCCGACTCATCTAAGAAAGATATTAAGGGATATTCTTCGATAAATAGAAAATATATGGAAAGCATTAAATAGGGTCTACCTTGAAATAAATGGCCATATCTTCGTCAAAAATTGCCCCATTTCAATTATAAAGGATGTTTTTAGAATTCACTCGATCTTTGAAACAAAACTGCATTAAAATAATTTGACTTCCGACTCATCTAAGAAAGATATTAAGGGATATTCTTCGATAAATAGAAAATATATGGAAAGCATTAAATAGGCTCTACCTTGAAATAAATGGCCATATCTTCGTCTAAAATTGCCCCATTTCAATTATAAAGGTATTTTTAGAATTCACTTGATCTTCGAAACAAAACTGCATTAAAATAAATTGACTGCCGACTCATCTAAGAAAGATATTAAGGGATATTCTTCGATAAATAGAAAATATATGGAAAGCATTAAATAGGGTCTACCTTGAAATAAATGGCCATATCTTCGTCTAAAATTGCCCCATTTCAATTATAAAGGTGTTTTTAGAATTCACTCGATCTTTGGAACAAAACTGCATTAAAATAATTTGACTTCCGACTCATCTAAGAAAGATATTAAGAGATATTCTTCGATAAATAGAAAATATATGGCAAAGCATTAAGTAGAGTCTACCTTGAAATAAATGGGCCATATCTTCGTCTAAAATTGCCCCATTTCAATTATAAAGGTGTTTTTAGAATTCACTCAATCTTTGGAACAAAACTGCATTAAAATAATTTGACTTCCGACTCATCTAAGAAAGATATTAAGGGATATTCTTCGATAAATAGAAAATATATGGAAAGCATTAAATAGGGTCTACCTTGAAATAAATGGCCATATCTTCGTCAAAAATTGCCCCATTTCAATTATAAAGGTGTTTTTAGAATTCACTCGATCTTTGGAACAAAACTGCATTAAAATAATTTGACTTCCGACTCATCTAAGAAAGATATTAAGGGATATTCTTCGATAAATAGAAAATATAAGGAAAGCATTAAATAGGGTCTACCTTGAAATAAATGGCCATATCTTCGTCTAAAATTGCCCCATTTCAATTATAAAGATGTTTTTAGAATTCACTCGATCTTTGGAACAAAACTGCATTAAAATAATTTGACTTCCGACTCATCTAAGAAAGATATTAAGGGATATTCTTCGATAAATAGAAAATATATGGAAAGCATTAAATAGGGTCTACCTTGAAATAAATGGCCATATCTTCGTCAAAAATTGCCCCATTTCAATTATAAAGATGTTTTTAGAATTCGCTCGATCTGTGAAACAAAACTGCATTAAAATAATTTGACTTCCGACTCATCTAAGAAAGATATTAAGGGATATTCTTCGATAAATAGAAAATATATGGAAAGCATTAAATAGGGTCTACCTTGAAATAAATGGCCATATCTTCGTCAAAAATTGCCCCATTTCAATTATAAAGGTGTTTTTAGAATTCACTCGATCTTTGGAACAAAACTGCATTAAAATAATTTGACTTCCGACTCATCTAAGAAAGATATTAAGGGATACTCTTTGATTAATAGAAAATATAAGCCAAACATTCAATAGGGTCAACCTTGAAATAAATGGCCATATCTTCGTCTAAAATTGCCCCATTTCAATTATAAAGGTGTTTTTAGAATTCACTCGATCTTTGGAACAAAACTGCATTAAAATAATTTGACTTTCGACTCATCTAAGAAAGATATTAAGAGATATTCTTCGATTAATAGAAAATATAAGGCAAACATTAAATAGAGTCAACCTTGAAATAAATGGCCATATCTTCGTCAAAAATTGCCCCATTTCAATTATAAAGGTGTTTTTAGAATTCACTCGATCTTTGGAACAAAACTGCATTAAAATAATTTGACTTCCGACTCATCTAAGAAAGATATTAAGGGATATTCTTCGATAAATAGAAAATATATGGAAAGCATTAAATAGGGTCTACCTTGAAATAAATGGCCATATCTTCGTCTAAAATTGCCCGATTTCAATTATAAAGGTGTTTTTAGAATTCACTTGATCTTCGAAACAAAACTGCGTTAAAATAATTTGACTTCCGACTCATCTAAGAAAGATATTAAGGGATATTCTTTGATTAATAGAAAATATAAGCCAAACATTCAATAGGGTCAACCTTGAAATAAATGGCCATATCTTTGTCTAAAATTGCCCCATTTCAATTATAAAGGTATTTTTGGAATTCACCCGATCTTTGAAACAAAACTGCATTAAAATAATTTGACTTTCGACTCATCTAAGAAAGATATTAAGGGATATTCTTCGATAAATAGAAAATATATGGAAAGCATTAAATAGGGTCTACCTTGAAATAAATGGCCATATCTTCGTCAAAAATTGCCTCATTTCAATTATAAAGATGTTTTTAGAATTCGCTCGATCTGTGAAACAAAACTGCATTAAAATAATTTGACTTCCGACTCATCTAAGAAAGATATTAAGGGATATTCTTCGATAAATAGAAAATATATGGAAAGCATTAAATAGGGTCTACCTTGAAATAAATGGCCATATCTTCGTCTAAAATTGCCCCATTTCAATTATAAAGGTGTTTTTAGAATTCACTTGATCTTCGGAACAAAACTGCATTAAAATAATTTGACTTCCGACTCATCTAAGAAAGATATTAAGGGATATTCTTCGATAAATAGAAAATATAAGCCAAACATTAAATAGGGTCAACCTTGAAATAAATGGCCATATCTTCGTCTAAAAATTGCCCCATTTCAATTATAAAGGTGTTTTTAGAATTCACTCGATCTTTGGAACAAAACTGCATTAAAATAATTTGACTTCCGACTCATCTAAGAAAGATATTAAGGGATATTCTTCGATAAATAGAAAATATATGGAAAGCATTAAATAGGGTCTACCTTGAAATAAATGGCCATATCTTCGTCAAAAATTGCCCCATTTCAATTATAAAGGTGTTTTTAGAATTCACTCGATCTTTGAAACAAAACTGCATTAAAATAATTTGACTTCCGACTCATCTAAGAAAGATATTAAGGGATATTCTTCGATAAATAGAAAATATATGGAAAGCATTAAATAGGGTCTACCTTGAAATAAATGGCCATATCTTCGTCTAAAATTGCCCCATTTCAATTATAAAGATGTTTTTAGAATTCACTCGATCTTTGGAACAAAACTGCATTAAAATAATTTGACTTCCGACTCATCTAAGAAAGATATTAAGGGATATTCTTCGATAAATAGAAAATATATGGAAAGCATTAAATAGGGTCTACCTTGAAATAAATGGCCATATCTTCGTCTAAAATTGCCCCATTTCAATTATAAAGGTGTTTTTAGAATTCACTCGATCTTTGAAACAAAACTGCATTAAAATAATTTGACTTCCGACTCATCTAAGAAAGATATTAAGGGATATTCTTCGATAAATAGAAAATATATGGAAAGCATTAAATAGGGTCTACCTTGAAATAAATGGCCATATCTTCGTCAAAAATTGCCCCATTTCAATTATAAAGGTGTTTTTAGAATTCACTCGATCTTTGAAACAAAACTGCATTAAAATAATTTGACTTCCGACTCATCTAAGAAAGATATTAAGGGATATTCTTCGATAAATAGAAAATATAAGGCAAAGCATTAAATAGGGTCTACCTTGAAATAAATGGCCATATCTTCGTCAAAAATTGCCCCATTTCAATTATAAAGGTGTTTTTAGAATTCACTCGATCTTTGAAACAAAACTGCATTAAAATAATTTGACTTCCGACTCATCTAAGAAAGATATTAAGGGATATTCTTCGATAAATAGAAAATATATGGAAAGCATTAAATAGGGTCTACCTTGAAATAAATGGCCATATCTTCGTCTAAAATTGCCCCATTTCAATTATAAAGGTGTTTTTAGAATTCACTTGATCTTTGGAACAAAACTGCATTAAAATAATTTGACTTCCGACTCATCTAAGAAAGATATTAAGGGATATTCTTCGATTAATAGAAAATATATGGAAAGCATTAAATAGGGTCTACCTTGAAATAAATGGCCATATCTTCGTCAAAAATTGCCCCATTTCAATTATAAAGGTGTTTTTAGAATTCACTCGATCTTTGGAACAAAACTGCATTAAAATAATTTGACTTCCGACTCATCTAAGAAAGATATTAAGGGATATTCTTCGATAAATAGAAAATATATGGAAAGCATTAAATAGGCTCTACCTTGAAATAAATGGCCATATCTTCGTCTAAAATTGCCCCATTTCAATTATAAAGGTGTTTTTAGAATTCACTTGATCTTTGAAACAAAACTGCATTAAAATAATTTGACTTCCGACTCATCTAAGAAAGATATTAAGGGATATTCTTCGATTAATAGAAAATATAAGGCAAACATTAAATAGGGTCAACCTTGAAATAAATGGCCATATCTTCGTCTAAAATTGCCCCATTTCAATTATAAAGGTGTTTTTAGAATTCACTCGATCTTTGAAACAAAACTGCATTAAAATAATTTGACTTCCGACTCATCTAAGAAAGATATTAAGGGATATTCTTCGATAAATAGAAAATATATGGAAAGCATTAAATAGGGTCTACCTTGAAATAAATGGCCATATCTTCGTCAAAAATTGCCCCATTTCAATTATAAAGGTGTTTTTAGAATTCACTCGATCTTTGGAACAAAACTGCATTAAAATAATTTGACTTCCGACTCATCTAAGAAAGATATTAAGGGATATTCTTCGATAAATAGAAAATATATGGAAAGCATTAAATAGGGTCTACCTTGAAATAAATGGCCATATCTTCGTCAAAAATTGCCCCATTTCAATTATAAAGGTGTTTTTAGAATTCACTCGATCTTTGGAACAAAACTGCATTAAAATAATTTGACTTCCGACTCATCTAAGAAAGATATTAAGGGATATTCTTCGATAAATAGAAAATATATGGCAAGCATTAAATAGGGTCTACCTTGAAATAAATGGCCATATCTTCGTCAAAAATTGCCCCATTTCAATTATAAAGGTGTTTTTAGAATTCACTCGATCTTTGAAACAAAACTGCATTAAAATAATTTGACTTCCGACTCATCTAAGAAAGATATTAAGGGATATTCTTCGATAAATAGAAAATATATGGAAAGCATTAAATAGGGTCTACCTTGAAATAAATGGCCATATCTTCGTCAAAAATTGCCCCATTTCAATTATAAAGGTGTTTTTAGAATTCACTCGATCTTTGGAACAAAACTGCATTAAAATAATTTGACTTCCGACTCATCTAAGAAAGATATTAAGGGATATTCTTCGATTAATAGAAAATATAAGGCAAACATTAAATAGGGTCAACCTTGAAATAAATGGCCATATCTTCGTCAAAAATTGCCCCATTTCAATTATAAAGGTGTTTTTAGAATTCACTCGATCTTTGGAACAAAACTGCATTAAAATAATTTGACTTCCGACTCATCTAAGAAAGATATTAAGGGATATTCTTCGATAAATAGAAAATATATGGAAAGCATTAAATAGGGTCTACCTTGAAATAAATGGCCATATCTTCGTCAAAAATTGCCCCATTTCAATTATAAAGGTGTTTTTAGAATTCACTCGATCTTTGGAACAAAACTGCATTAAAATAATTTGACTTCCGACTCATCTAAGAAAGATATTAAGGGATATTCTTCGATAAATAGAAAATATATGGAAAGCATTAAATAGGGTCTACCTTGAAATAAATGGCCATATCTTCGTCTAAAAATTGCCCCATTTCAATTATAAAGGTGTTTTTAGAATTCACTCGATCTTTGAAACAAAACTGCATTAAAATAATTTGACTTCCGACTCATCTAAGAAAGATATTAAGGGATATTCTTCGATAAATAGAAAATATATGGAAAGCATTAAATAGGGTCTACCTTGAAATAAATGGCCATATCTTCGTCAAAAATTGCCCCATTTCAATTATAAAGGTGTTTTTAGAATTCACTCGATCTTTGGAACAAAACTGCATTAAAATAATTTGACTTCCGACTCATCTAAGAAAGATATTAAGGGATATTCTTCGATAAATAGAAAATATATGGAAAGCATTAAATAGGGTCTACCTTGAAATAAATGGCCATATCTTCGTCAAAAATTGCCCCATTTCAATTATAAAGGTGTTTTTAGAATTCACTCGATCTTTGGAACAAAACTGCATTAAAATAATTTGACTTCCGACTCATCTAAGAAAGATATTAAGGGATATTCTTCGATAAATAGAAAATATATGGAAAGCATTAAATAGGGTCTACCTTGAAATAAATGGCCATATCTTCGTCAAAAATTGCCCCATTTCAATTATAAAGGTGTTTTTAGAATTCACTCGATCTTTGGAACAAAACTGCATTAAAATAATTTGACTTCCGACTCATCTAAGAAAGATATTAAGGGATATTCTTCGATAAATAGAAAATATATGGAAAGCATTAAATAGGGTCTACCTTGAAATAAATGGCCATATCTTCGTCAAAAATTGCCCCATTTCAATTATAAAGGTGTTTTTAGAATTCACTCGATCTTTGGAACAAAACTGCATTAAAATAATTTGACTTCCGACTCATCTAAGAAAGATATTAAGGGATATTCTTCGATAAATAGAAAATATATGGAAAGCATTAAATAGGGTCTACCTTGAAATAAATGGCCATATCTTCGTCAAAAATTGCCCCATTTCAATTATAAAGGTGTTTTTAGAATTCACTCGATCTTTGGAACAAAACTGCATTAAAATAATTTGACTTCCGACTCATCTAAGAAAGATATTAAGGGATATTCTTCGATTAATAGAAAATATATGGAAAGCATTAAATAGGGTCTACCTTGAAATAAATGGCCATATCTTCGTCTAAAATTGCCCCATTTCAATTATAAAGGTGTTTTTAGAATTCACTCGATCTTTGGAACAAAACTGCATTAAAATAATTTGACTTCCGACTCATCTAAGAAAGATATTAAGGGATATTCTTCGATAAATAGAAAATATATGGAAAGCATTAAATAGGGTCTACCTTGAAATAAATGGCCATATCTTCGTCAAAAATTGCCCCATTTCAATTATAAAGGTGTTTTTAGAATTCACTCGATCTTTGAAACAAAACTGCATTAAAATAATTTGACTTCCGACTCATCTAAGAAAGATATTAAGGGATATTCTTCGATTAATAGAAAATATAAGGCAAACATTCAATAGGGTCAACCTTGAAATAAATGGCCATATCTTCGTCAAAAATTGCCCCATTTCAATTATAAAGGTATTTTTAGAATTTGCTCGATCTTTGGAACAAAACTGCATTAAAATAATTTGACTTCCGACTCATCTAAGAAAGATATTAAGGGATATTCTTCGATTAATAGAAAATATATGGAAAGCATTAAATAGGGTCTACCTTGAAATAAATGGCCATATCTTCGTCAAAAATTGCCCCATTTCAATTATAAAGGTGTTTTTAGAATTCACTCGATCTTTGGAACAAAACTGCATTAAAATAATTTGACTTCCGACTCATCTAAGAAAGATATTAAGGGATATTCTTCGATAAATAGAAAATATATGGAAAGCATTAAATAGGGTCTACCTTGAAATAAATGGCCATATCTTCGTCAAAAATTGCCCCATTTCAATTATAAAGGTGTTTTTAGAATTCGCTCGATCTTTGAAACAAAACTGCATTAAAATAATTTGACTTCCGACTCATCTAAGAAAGATATTAAGGGATATTCTCGATTAAAGAGCATTATTATTAATATTATTAGGGGGAAGCTGCACCGCGACCCATTTGATCTATTGTACCCCCTTCTGAGCCTATAGCTCTTCCATCAGCCCCAACTCCCTTATGAGCTTGAGGCTCTTTGTTGGGTTGAAGTCTACTATGTCTTTGCAATTCAAAACATGCGCCCCTAGGATGCTGCTTCTTCTAATTAAGGCGGCACATTCTGCCAGGATGTGCATCGCGGATTCCTCCTCTCTTTCACAAAACCTGCACAGATCGCTACTATATATCCAATTTTGTCAAGTGACTCCTTAGTCTACAGTGTCCTGTCAATAGACCGGTAAGTATCCTAAGGCTGTTCTTTCCCATGGTCATAATCTGTTTGAAACGTACAAGATTATAACCACCAAGGAGACATCTGGCTTGTCGGAGTCCTACTGCCTCTGACGAGCTCTGATGCCGTCTCTGTCTCTCTGTCTCCCTATGCCACAATACGGTTCTGGTCCTGTTAGGGGCCTTTCTGCCCCCATTATTGTTTGCTTGTCAGCCGCCTCGTTTCCCGCTATGTCCCTGTGACCCGGGACCCCTCGTAGGGTGAGCCTGTTGTGAGTCCCGAGCAGGTCTAGCTTTGAACGAACTTCATGGACTACCTTCGATGTTATCTTAGTCCCCATTATAGCTTTAAATGCTGCTTGACTATCGGATAGAATGGATATATCCGTATTCCGATAGTTACGTTCTATATTGAAGTCCGCACATCTATCGCACACACCTTAGCCTGAAATATGGTGGTGTGCGTTCCCAGGAATTCATGGTAAAATACCCGAGGACCCACCACTCCAAGGCCGGTGCCCTGATTCGTGAGTGATCCATCGGTGTACCATTTTATGGTGTGCGGTTTCAGGGGATGGACTTCATCCAGAGTTGTCCATTCCCTTTTACTACTCATACGAACTGTGAAATTTCGCTCGAATATGTATTCGGCTGCCATTTCGTCCCTAGGTTGCGTCAGTAGGGGTAGTTCGTTTGAAAGGAGTTGGGCATCTTTATGGCTTAGGATATGGTTGCCGCCAACTCCTTCTGCCGATATCCTAAGAAGCGTGGCTTTCTGCTTGAGCCTTATGATATGGTGGAGTGGTGTGAGCTCCATTAAGGCTTCAAGGGCCATTGTTGGGCAGGTGCGCATAGCTCCTGTCATACTTACGCCGGCCATTCTTTGCAACTTTTGTAGTTGTTTCTTCACAGTGATCATCCGCGCCCTGTCACCCCATGCAACCACCCCATAGGTTAAAATGGGTCTTACTACCATCAGGTACAGCCATCTTAATATCTTTGGTGATGTTCCCCATGATTTGCCGGCAATACTACGACATGCATAAAGCGCCCTGGAGCACTTTAATATCGTGTTTTGCACATGGGTGCCAAAGTTAAGTCTGCTGTCAAAAGTGACTCCCAGGTATTTGACCTCCCTACTTGTTTCTAGTAGGGTCCCTGAGAGCCATATTTGTCTCATCCTCTGTAACTTATGTCGTCTGGTAAAGGGAACGATGACTGTTTTCGTAGGGTTTAGGTTGAGTCCAACCTCCCTACACCAGTCATACGTTATCCTTATCCCTGACTGGACTATGTCACAGAGTGATTCTTCAAATTTGCCTCGCGCTATGATAACAATGTCATCGGCATAACCTTGACATTGAATACCACTGTTGGCAAGTCTGTTTAGTAGTTCGTCTACTAACAGACTCCAGAGTAGCGGAGACAACACCCCCCTTGGGGACAGCCTTTGGTGGTTAGGACTGTTACAGTGCTATCATGTAATGATGCCGTGGCTTGTCTGGACCGTAGCAGTGCCATTATCCATCTGCTGGTGGTATGGTCCAGGCCTCTTCTTTCAAGAGTAGCATTGATTGCATCGTGCGATGTGTTATCAAAGGCACCTTCTATATCTAAGAAGGCGCACAGTGCTACTTCCTTATTATCAATTGCCGCACTCAAAGTACGTCGCAGCTGATAAAGTGCTGTGTCCGTGGACCTGCCTACTCTGTATGCATGCTGCGTTGGGTGCAGCGGCCTTTGCTTAAGCAAAGTGCTTCTGATTTTATAGTCCACCAGCTTTTCCAACGTTTTCAGTAAAAACGATGTTAAGCTGATGGGTCTGAAGGACTTTGGGCTGGTAATGTCTTTCTTCCCTGCCTTGGGGATGAAGACTACCCTAGCTCTTCTCCATGCGCCCGGTATGTATCCGAGGGCTAGGCTACTTACTAATGCTTTCCTAATACGGGAGAGAAGTATTTCCTGTCCCGTTTGAAGGAAGGCTGGCGATATGCCGTCCATTCCAGGGGACTTATAGGGTTGGAATGTTCCAACTGCCCAATTAAGTCTCTCCCTTGAGACTGTCGACTTGGCGCATGCCCAGTCGTCAGTTGACGGCCTGTATCTACTTTCCCTCTCGATAGCCTCTTCCTGCAGGGGTGTACTTCCTGGGAAGTGTGTCTCGAAGAGTAATGCTAGTTTCTGCAGATCAGTGCTCGTAAAGGAGTTATCCCCACGCTTCAGTGCTAAGTTCGCATCAGGCGCTCGTTTCGCCAGTACTCTATGGAGCCTGGCGCCTTCGCTTGTGCTAACTATGCCTTCGCAGAAGTTTCTGTAATTCTTCCGTTTGGCCTTCCTTATCTCCTTATTATAGGAGGTCAGGCTCTCACGGTACTGCTCCCATATTCCGTCCCTCTTTGCCTTATTGAAGAGGCGACGTGTGGTCACGCGCAGCCTTTCTAGGCTGTCGTTCCACCATGGGGCATCTTTTTCCATGTACTTTTTCCCTACCGGGCAGTTATCCTCAAATGCCTTGGTTATGCATTTATTGAGGTAACCAATAGCCCTGTCAAGCTCTAGCGGCCTTCTGGGATTACCAGACAGCCCGTTGGCTAGGGAAAGTCCTAGGGTCGACTTGTACCCTTCCCAGTTGGTTTTTCTAGGGTTGCGACTTTGTGTGCTACTATCCGTATTTAATTTTAAGTTAAATAGGATAGTCCTATGATCAGACATGGATTCCTCTTGGGAAACATGCCAGTCCCTAAGGTGAGGCTTTAGGGACCGATTGATCAGGGTGATGTCTAGCACCTCTTCCCTGATCCTGGTGACAAATGTCGGTGTAGATCCGACATTACCTAGTTCTAGATTATATTTGAAAATAAAATCAGTTAGGCACTCACCCCTTAGATTGATGTCACTGCTGCCCCATATAGTATGGTGCGCATTGGCATCGCATCCGATGAGCACCGGCATCTTCTCTTTTCTGCAGTACTCCACCAGCTTCTCGATCTCTGGTGGCGGGCAGGGTGCATCCCCTGCGAAGTATGCGGATACGATAACCATAGAGACCGCGCTGCCCTTGGTGTAAACCAGTAAGGGAACGCAGTCTCTAGTCAGGAATTCTGAAAGGATAGTAAAGTTAATACTTTTCCTTACCATGATACAAGCTCTGGGTGCTGGATCTCTCCGATCCCAGATTACCTTTGAGTCGACTGTGAACAGGCCCTTGATGCCATCGTTCACCCACGGCTCCTGTACCAGGGCCAGCCCAAGGTGTTTGTTGGTAAACATCCTTGCTAAGACCGCCGAGGCTGCCTTAGCTCGGTGGATGTTTACCTGAGCTAGCCCTGTGTTGATGACCTTTGACATCTACTTTTGCATCCTGCAGCACCTCCTCCAGCTCCTGCGAGGACATGGGGATATCGTCGTCCCCCAGCATCTCCGCCTGGCAGAGCGTCGTTTCTGCCAGTTCTTCGTCATCTGCGAGGTCCTCCGACGGGTCGGTGGGCTGCGCAGTCGGACTGCCCTGCTCCGGGGCAGGAGTGTCCGATGTGGTGGTGTTGCCCACCGAGACATCCCTCTCTGCCCGTTGGAGCAAGTTGGGGCTTTCTCCAGTCTTCTTTTTCTCAGTCCGCTTACGGGGATGGTCCCGTAACGGAAGAAGACCTGGTGCCTTCTCCACAATTACATTCTTGGATAGTTCATCTATCCCGATCACCAGGAGGGCTCCTCCACCCTCGTTCCTCCTGGAGATCACCTTCCAGGTGTCGGTCTCGATCCTGTTCTGGTTCCTCAGCAGACCGAGCTGCAGTCCTGGGGCAGAACAGCGTGATGCAGTGGGGCGACGGTATGTCGTCCCCCACCTTGCACTCAAGGGGCACGCCCTTCCACGACTGTAGCCTCGAAGTTGCAATCCTTAGCCAATCGGTTGAGGTCTCATCGGAGCATTCAATTACCAGGAATCCAACCCGGAAGTGAATGCCCACGAATGAGACCGCGACATCTCCATCAGACGCAATGACTTCGTCAATGATGGCCTCTTCCAACACAGATAAGTCTCCGTAACTGAGCATGACCCTTGGGAAGCCCACGGGCAACACAGCCACCTTTACCTTTTTTGCCATGTCTGCATAGGACAGGCGAGGCTCGGTGGGTGTCGGCGGGCTGGGCTTCGTGGCCGCTGCACGTGATGTGCTTGGGCGCAGGTCCAGATTACCTGCCCCATTGTTCTTCAGCACCTTTGCCGCTGCCGAGCTGCGGGCAGCGCCCACAACCCCCGTGCACATTCTCTTGGGGGTGGCCACCGGAGGTGTGAGACTGCTGCTCCGCCTTTTCGAGGCTGGCGCGGGTGCTGCAACCTCCTCCCTGGGCTCTTTGGCCTTTTTCAGGGCTTCATCGGGGTTGAGTCCCTGCTGGAGGTACCGGAGGTACCACTTGACCCTTGAACCGCAGAGATTTCTCCGGTTCGGGTCATCCAGCCCACCGGGTTGACCCCTTGGTGGCAGGAGCTCTCCCTTCCTCTTTGGGCGCTGAGCGCCTTGCCTCGCGCTGTTCGGTGTTGGGTGCGGTGGTCTGAGTGTACCAGCCATCGGTCTCCCATGCCTCACAGCCGGAGTTTCTCGTGCCCGTGGCACTCTCCTATTTGTTGCTGGAGCAGCACGGTGTGGAGGATTGTCTACCACACGCAAGGGTCGTTCTCCGTCAGGGATATGACCCTCTAATTGTCTTGCGACAAGTTCCGCAGGAGATCCTGCGATATCTTTATGTACTGTAACTTTTTCATGGAATCCCACGAGCTGCGGAGAAGTAAGTGTCCGCCCGGGCAGAGATCCGCAATACCCGGGTAAGGCTGAATTAGAACAGACGGTCGCCATTTGCCTGAGCTCACCGTTAAAGACTGGGCTAGTTTTAATCCGGGCCCCCAGCCAGGCTGACTCTCGGCACGGTTCGAATAACGCCTTAGTCCGGCCCGGAGTGAGATGAGGGGGTAGGATGTGGTAGGTAGTTTTGTGGGGAGATAGGGGGATGTGTGAGGCTATACTTTAGAAGGCGGCGACACAAGCGCCTTGTCGGTGCGATCGGCATAATCGCACCCGCTGTTTGTCCGGGACTGCTTATTTACGAAAAGTATCGTATTATTCGCAGCTAACCTCCCCGAGGGGAGGCCGTTCGCTATCCGCAACCCGCGACCCGCCTGGTGGCCTCAGCTCAGCCCCATCCGAACCATCCCACAAGTTCTCAGACCAGGATATTCTTCGATAAATAGAAAATATATGGAAAGCATTAAATAGGCTCTACCTTGAAATAAATGGCCATATCTTCGTCAAAAATTGCCCCATTTCAATTATAAAGGTGTTTTTAGAATTCACTCTTTTGGTGAACAAAACTGCATTAAAATAATTTGACTTCCGACTCATCTAAGAAAGATATTAAGGGATATTCTTTGATTAATAGAAAATATAAGCCAAACATTCAATAGGGTCAACCTTGAAATAAATGGCCATATCTTTGTCTAAAATTGCCCCATTTCAATTATAAAGGTGTTTTTTAAAATAAAATGAGAATTCCCTTGTTTTTGGAACAAAACTGCATTAAAATAATTTGACTTTCGACTCATCTAAGAAAGATATTAAGAGATATTTTTCGATTAATAGAAAATATAAGGCAAACATTAAATAGAGTCAACCTTGAAATAAATGGCCATATCTTCGTCAAAAATTGCCCCATTTCAATTATAAAGGTGTTTTTAGAATTCACCCGATCTTTGAAACAAAACTGCATTAAAATAATTTGACTTCCGACTCATCTTAGAAAGATATTAAGGGATATTCTTCGATAAATAGAAAATATATGGAAAGCATTAAATAGGGTCTACCTTGAAATAAACGGCCATATCTTCGTCAAAAATTGCCTCATTTCAATTATAAAGATGTTTTTAGAATTCGCTCGATCTGTGAAACAAAACTGCATTAAAATAATTTGACTTCCGACTCATCTAAGAAAGATATTAAGGGATATTCTTCGATAAATAGAAAATATATGGAAAGCATTAAATAGGGTCTACCTTGAAATAAATGGCCATATCTTCGTCAAAAATTGCCCCATTTCAATTATAAAGGTGTTTTTAGAATTCACTCGATCTTTGGAACAAAACTGCATTAAAATAATTTGACTTCCGACTCATCTAAGAAAGATATTAAGGGATACTCTTTGATTAATAGAAAATATAAGCCAAACATTCAATAGGGTCAACCTTGAAATAAATGGCCATATCTTCGTCGAAAATTGCCCCATTTCAATTATAAAGGTGTTTTTAGAATTCACTCGATCTTTGGAATAAAACTGCATTAAAATAATTTGACTTTCGACTCATCTAAGAAAGATATTAAGAGATATTTTTCGATTAATAGAAAATATAAGGCAAACATTAAATAGAGTCAACCTTGAAATAAATGGCCATATCTTCGTCAAAAATTGCCCCATTTTAATTATAAAGGTGTTTTTAGAATTCACTCGATCTTTGGAACAAAACTGCATTAAAATAATATGTCTTCCGACTCATCTAAGAAAGATATTAAGGGATATTCTTCGATTCCTCCTGGAGATCACCTTCCAGGTGTCGGTCTCGATCCTGTTCTGGTTCCTCAGCAGAGCCAACAGGGATTCGGTAGACCGAGCTGCACTCCTGGGGCAGAACAGCGTGATGCAGTGGGGCGACGGAATGTCGTCCCCCACCTTGCACTCAAGGGGCACGCCCTTCCACGACTGTAGCCTCGAAGTTGCAATCCTTAGCCAATCGGCTAAGGTCTCATCGGAGCATTCAATTACCAGGAATCCAACCCGGAAGTGAATGCCCACGAATGAGACCGCGACATCTCCATCAGACGCAATGACTTCGTCAATGATGGCCTCTTCCAACACAGATAAATCTCCGTGACTGAGCATGACCCTTGGGAGCCCAAGGGCAACACAGCCACCTTTACCTTTTTTGCCATGTCTGCATAGGACAGGCGAGGCTCGGTGGGTGTCGGCGAGCTGGCTTCGTGGCCGCTGCACGCGATGTGCTTGGGTGCAGGTCCAGATTACCTGCCCCATTGTTCTTCAGCACCTTTGCCGCTGCCGAGCCGCGGGCAGCGCCCACAACCCCGGGCACATCCTCTTGGGGGTGGCCACCGGAGGTGTGAGACTGCTGCTCCGCCTTTCGAGGCTGGCGCGGGTGCTGCAACCTCCCCTGGGCTCTTTGGCCTTTTTCAGGGCTTCATCGGGGTTGAGTCCCTGCTGGAGGTACCGGAGGTACCACTTGACCCTTGAACCGCAGAGATTTCTCCGGTTCGGGTCATCCAGCCCACCGGGTTGACCCCTTGGTGGCAGGAGCTCTCCCTTCCTCTTTGGGCGCTGAGCGCCTTGCCTCGCGCTGTTCGGT
This sequence comes from Drosophila grimshawi, assembly GCF_018153295.1. Taxonomy (NCBI): domain Eukaryota; kingdom Metazoa; phylum Arthropoda; class Insecta; order Diptera; family Drosophilidae; genus Drosophila; species Drosophila grimshawi. Next base: position 1,088 of record NW_025063312.1, on the reverse strand, counting down.
GTTGGGTGCGGCGATCTGAGTGTACCAGCCATCGGTCTCCCATGCCTCACAGCCGGAGTTCCTCGTGCCCGTGGCACTCTCCTATTTGTTGCTGGAGCAGCACGGTGTGGAGGATTGTCTACCACACGCAAGGGTCGTTCTCCGTCAGGGGATATGACCCTCTAATTGTCTTGCGACAAGTTCCGCAGGGAGATCCTGCGATATCTTTATGTGTTGTAACTTTTTCATGGAATCCCACGAGCTGCGGAGAAGTAAGTGTCCGCCCGGGCAGAGATCCGCAATACCCGGGTAAGGCTGAATTAGAACAGACGGTCGCCATTTGCCTGAGCTCACCGTTAAAGACTGGGCTAGTTTTAATCCGGGCCCCCAGCCAGGCTGACTCTCGGCACGGTTCGAATAACGCCTTAGTCCGGCCCGGAGTGAGATGAGGGGGTAGGATGTGGTAGGTAGTTTTGTGGGGAGATAGGGGGATGTGTGAGGCTATACTTTAGAAGGCGACACAAGCGCCTTGTCGGTGCGATCGGCATAATCGCACCCGCTGTTTGTCCGGGACTGCTTATTTACGAAAAGTATCGTATTATTCGCAGCTAACCTCCCCGAGGGGAGGCCGTTCGCTATCCGCAACCCGCGACCCGCCTGGTGGCCTCAGCTCAGCCCCATCCGAACCATCCCACAAGTTCTCAGACCAGGATATATTAAGGGATATTCTTCGATAAATAGAAAATATATGGAAAGCATTAAATAGGGTCTACCTTGAAATAAATGGCCATATCTTCGTCAAAAATTGCCCCATTTCAATTATAAAGGTGTTTTTAGAATTCACTCGATCTGTGGAACAAAACTGCATTAAAATAATTTGACTTCCGACTCATCTAAGAAAGATATTAAGGGATACTCTTTGATTAATAGAAAATATAAGCCAAACATTCAATAGGGTCAACCTTGAAATAAATGGCCATATCTTCGTCAAAAATTGCCCCATTTCAATTATAAAGGTGTTTTTAGAATTCACTCGATTTTTGGAACAAAACTGCATTAAAATAATTTGACTTTCGACTCATCTAAGAAAGATATTAAGAGATATTTTT
>NW_025063311.1:0-110940 GCF_018153295.1 Drosophila grimshawi | reverse complement strand
ATGCAGTTTTTGTTTCAAAGATCGAGTGAATTCTTAAAAACACCTTTATAATTGAAATGGGGCAAATTTTTTGACGAAGATATGGCCATTTATTTCAAGGTAGAGCCTATTTAATGCTTTCCATATATTTTCTATTTATCGAAGAACATCCCTTAATATCTGTCTTAGATGAGTCGGAAGTCAAATTAGTTTAATGCAGTTTTGTTTCAAAGATCGAGTGAATTCTAAAAACACCTTTATAATTGAAATGGGGCAAATTTTGACGAAGATATGGCCATTTATTTCAAGGTAGACCCTATTTAATGCTTTCCATATACTTTCTATTTATTGAAGAATATCCCATAATATCTATCTTATATGAGTCTGAAGTCAAATTATTTTAATGCAGTTTTGTTTCAAAGATCGAGCCAATTCTAAAAACACCTTTATAATTGAAATGGGGCAATTTTTTGACGAAGATATGGCCATTTATTTCAAGGTAGACCCTATTTAATGCTTTCCATATATTTTCTATTTATCGAAGAATATCTCTTAGTATCTTTCTTAGATGAATCGGAAGTCAAATTATTTTAATAAAATTTTGTTCCAAAGATCAAGTGAATTCTAAAAACACCTTTATAATTGAAATGGGGCAATTTTTGACAAAGATATGGCCATTTATTTCAAGGTAGACCCTATTTAATGCTTTCCATATATTTTCTATTTATCGAAGAATATCCCTTAATATCTTTCTTAGATGAGTTGGAAGTCAAATTATTTTAATGTAGTTTTGTTTCAAAGATCAAGCGAATTCTAAAAACATCTTTATAACTGAAATGGGGCAATTTTTGACGAAGATATGGCCATTTATTTCAAGGTAGACCCTATTTAATACTTTCCATATATTTTCTGTTAATCAAAGAATATCCCTTAATATCTTTCTTAGATGAGTCGGAAGTCAAATTATTTTAACGCAGTTTTTATTCCAAAGATTGAGTGAATTCTAAAAACACCTTTATAATTGAAATGGAGCAATTTTTGACGAAGATATGGCCATTTATTTCAAGGTAGACCCTATTTAATGTTTGCCTTATAATTTCTATTAATCGAAGAATATCCCTTTATATCTTTCTTAGATGAGTCGAAAGTCAAATTATTTTAATGCAGTTTTGTTCCAAAGATTGAGTGAATTCTAAAAACACCTTTATAATTGAAATGGGGCAATTTTTGACGAAGATATGGCCATTTATTTCAAGGTTGACCCTATTTAATGTTTGCCTTATAATTTCTATTAATCGAAGAATATCCCTTTATATCTTTCTTAGATGAGTCGGAAGTCAAATTATTTTAAGGCAATTTTGTTCAAAAGATCAAGTGAATTCTAAAAACACCTTTAGAATTGAAATGGGGCAATTTTTGACAAAGATATGGCCATTTATTTCAAGGTAGACCCTATTTAATGCTTTCCATATATTTTCTATTTATTGAAGAATATCCCTTAATATCTTTCTTAGATGAGTCGGAAGTCAAATGATTTTAATGCAGTTTTGTTCCAGAGATTGTTGGAATTCCAAAAACACCTTTACAATTGAAATGGGACAATTTTTGACGAAGATATGGCCATTTATTTCAAGGTAGACCCTATTTAATACTTTCCATATATTTTCTGTTAATCAAAGAATATCCCTTAATATCTTTCTTAGATGAGTCGGAAGTCAAATGATTTTAATGCAGTTTTGTTCCAAAGATTGGGCGAATTCCAAAAACACCTTTTATAATTGAAATGGGGCAATTTTTGACGAAGATATGGCCATTTATTTCAAGGTAGACCCTATTTAATGCTTTCCATATATTTTCTGTTAATCAAGGAATATCCCTTAATATCTTTCTTAGATGAGTCGGCAGTCAAATTATTTTAACGCAGTTTTATTCCAAAAGATTGAGTGAATTCTAAAAACACCTTTATAATTGAAATCGGGCAATTTTTGACGAAGATATGGCCATTTATTTCAAGGTAGACCCTATTTAATACTTTCCATATATTTTATATTTATCGAAGAATATCCCTTAATACCTTTCTTAGATGAAACGGAAGTCAAATTATTTGAATGCAGTTTTGTGTTTAAGGTTGAGTGAATTCTAAAAACACCTTTATAATTGAAATAGGGAAATTTTTGACAAAGATATGGCCATTTATTTCAAGGTAGACCCTATTTAATGCTTTCCATATATTTTCTATTTATCGAAGAATATCCCTTAATATCTTTCTTAGATGAGTTGGAAGTCAAATTATTTTAATGTAGTTTTGTTTCAAAGATCAAGCGAATTCTAAAAACATCTTTATAATTGAAATGGGGCAATTTTTGACGAAGATATGGCCATTTATTTCAAGGTAGACCCTATTTAATACTTTCCATATATTTTATATTTATCGAAGAATATCCCTTAATACCTTTCTTAGATGAAACGGAAGTCAAATTATTTGAATGCAGTTTTGTGTTTAAGGTTGAGTGAATTCTAAAAACACCTTTATAATTGAAATAGGGAAATTTTTGACAAAGATATGGCCATTTATTTCAAGGTAGACCCTATTTAATACTTTCCATATATTTTCTGTTAATCAAAGAATATCCCTTAATATCTTTCTTAGATGAGTCGGAAGTCAAATTATTTTAACGCAGTTTTATTCCAAAGATTGAGTGAATTCTAAAAGCACCTTTATAATTGAAATGGAGCAATTTTTGACGAAGATATGGCCATTTATTTCAAGGTAGACCAAATTTAATACTTTCCATATATTTTCTATTTATCGAAGAATATCCCTTAATACCTTTCTTAGATGAGTCGGAAGTCAAATTATTTGAATGCAGTTTTGTTCCAAAGATCGAGCGAATTCTAAAAACACCTTTATAATTGAAATGTGGAAATTTTTGACGAAGATATAGCCATTTATTTAAAGGTAGAGCCTATTTAATGCTTTCCATATATTTTCTATTTATCGAAGAATATCCCTTAATATATTTCTTAGATGAGTCGGAAGTCAAATTATTTTAATGCAGTTTTGTTCCAAAGATCGAGTGAATTCTTAAGACACCTTTATAATTGAAATGGGGCAATTTTTGACGAAGATATGGCCATTTATTTCAAGGTTGACCCTATTTAATGTTTGGCTTATATTTTCTATTAATCGAAGAATATCCCTTAATATCTTTCTTAGATGAGTCGGAAGTCAAATTATTTTAATGCAATTTTGTTCCAAAGATTGAGTGAATTCTAAAAACACCTTTATAATTGAAATGGGGCAATTTTTGACGAAGATATGGCCATTTATTTCAAGGTAGACCCTATTTAATGCTTTCCATATATTTTCTATTTATTGAAGAATATCCCTTAATATCTTTCTTAGATGAGTCGGAAGTCAAATTATTTGAATGCAGCTTTGTTCCAAAGATCAAGTGAATTCTAAAAACACCTTTATAATTGAAATGGGGCAATTTTTGACGAAGATATGGCCATTTATTTCAAGGTAGACCCTATTTAATACTTTCCATATATTTTCTGTTAATCAAAGAATATCCCTTAATATCTTTCTTAGATGAGTCGGAAGTCAAATTATTTTAACGCAGTTTTATTCCAAAGATCGAGTGAATTGTAAAAACACCTTTATAATTGAAATGGAGCAATTTTTGACGAAGATATGGCCTTTTATTTGAAGGTAGACCCTATTTAATGCTTTCCATATATTTTTTATTTATCGAAGAATATCCCTTAATACCTTTCTTAGATGAGTCGGGAGTCAAATTATTTGAATGCAGTTTTGTTCCAAAGAACGAGTGAATTGTAAAAACACCTTTATAATTGAAATGGGACAATTTTTGACGAAGATATGGCCATTTATTTCAAAGTAGAGCCTATTTAATGCTTTCCATATATTTTCTATTTATCGAGGAATATCCTTTAATATCTTTCTTAGATGAGTCGGAAGTCAAATTATTTTAATGCAGTTATGTTCCAAAGATCGAGTGAATTCTAAAAACACCTTTATAATTGAAATGGAGCAATTTTTGACGAAGATATGGCCTTTTATTTAAAGGTAGACCCTATTTAATGCTTTCCATATATTTTTTATTTATCGAAGAATATCCCTTAATACCTTTCTTAGATGAGTCGGAAGTCAAATTATTTGAATGCAGTTTTGTGTTTAAGGTTGAGTGAATTATAAAAACACCTTTATAATTGAAATGGGACAATTTTTGACGAAGATATGGCCATTTATTTTAAAGTAGAGCCTATTTAATGCTTTCCATATATTTTCTATTTATCGAGGAATATCCTTTAATATCTTTCTTAGATGAGTCGGAAGTCAAATTATTTTAATGCAGTTATATTCCAAAGATCGAGCGAATTTTTAAAACATCTTTATAATTGAAATGGGGCAATTTTTGACGAAGATATGGCCATTTATTTCAAGGTAGACCCTATTTAATAATTTCCATATATTTTCTGTTAATCAAAGAATATCCCTTAATATCTTTCTTAGATGAGTCGGAAGTCAAATTATTTTAACGCAGTTTTATTCCAAAGATCGAGTGAATTGTAAAAACACCTTTATAATTGAAATGGAGCAATTTTTGACGAAGATATGGCCTTTTATTTAAAGGTAGACCCTATTTAATGCTTTCCATATATTTTTTATTTATCGAAGAATATCCCTTAATACCTTTTTTAGATGAGTCGGAAGTCAAATTATTTGAATGCAGTTTTGTTCCAAAGAACGAGTGAATTGTAAAAACACCTTTATAATTGAAATGGGACAATTTTTGACGAAGATATGGCCATTTATTTCAAAGTAGAGCCTATTTAATGCTTTCCATATATTTTCTATTTATCGAGGAATATCCTTTAATATCTTTCTTAGATGAGTCGGAAGTCAAATTATTTTAATGCAGTTATGTTCCAAAGATCGAGTGAATTCTAAAAACACCTTTATAATTGAAATGGAGCAATTTTTGACGAAGATATGGCCTTTTATTTAAAGGTAGACCCTATTTAATGCTTTCCATATATTTTTTATTTATCGAAGAATATCCCTTAATACCTTTCTTAGATGAGTCGGAAGTCAAATTATTTGAATGCAGTTTTGTGTTTAAGGTTGAGTGAATTATAAAAACACCTTTATAATTGAAATGGGACAATTTTTGACGAAGATATGGCCATTTATTTTAAAGTAGAGCCTATTTAATGCTTTCCATATATTTTCTATTTATCGAGGAATATCCTTTAATATCTTTCTTAGATGAGTCGGAAGTCAAATTATTTTAATGCAGTTATATTCCAAAGATCGAGCGAATTTTTAAAACACCTTTATAATTGAAATGGGGCAATTTTTGACGAAGATATGACCATTTATTTCAAAGTTGACCCTATTTAATGTTTGGCTTATTTTTTCTATTAATCGAAGAATATCCTTTAATATCTTTCTTAGATGAGTCGGAAGTCAAATTATTTTAATGCAATTTTGTTCCAAAGATTGAGTGAATTCTAAAAACCTCTTTATAATTGAAATGGGGCAATTTTTGACGAAGATATGGCCATTTATTTCAAGGTAGACCCTATTTAATGCTTTCCATATATTTTCTATTTATTGAAGAATATCCCTTAATATCTTTCTTAGATGAGTCGGAAGTCAAATTATTTGAATGCAGCTTTGTTCCAAAGATCAAGTGAATTCTAAAAACACCTTTATAATTGAAATGGGGCAATTTTTGACGAAGATATGGCCATTTATTTCAAGGTAGACCCTATTTAATACTTTCCATATATTTTCTGTTAATCAAAGAATATCCCTTAATATCTTTCTTAGATGAGTCGGAAGTCAAATTATTTTAACGCAGTTTTATTCCAAAGATCGAGTGAATTGTAAAAACACCTTTATAATTGAAATGGGGCAAATTTTGACGAAGATATGGCCATTTATTTCAAGGTAGACCCTATTTAATGCTTTCCATATACTTTCTATTTATTAAAGAATATCCCATAATATTTATCTTCTATGAGTCTGAAGTCAAATTATTTTAATGCAGTTTTGTTTCAAAGATCGAGCCAATTCTAAAAACACCTTTATGGTCGAAATGGGGCAATTTTTGACGAAGATATGGCCATTTATTTCAAGGTAGACGCTATTTAATGCTTTCCATATATTTTCTATTTATCGAAGAATATCTCTTAGTATCTTTCTTAGATGAGTCGGAAGTCAAATTATTTTAATGCAGTTTTGTTTCAAAGATTGAGTGAATTCTAAAAACACCTTTATAATTGAAATGGGGCAATTTTTGACGAAGATATGGCCATTTATTTCAAGGTTGACCCTATTTAATGTTTGGCTTATATTTTCTATTAATCGAAGAATATCCCTTAATATCTTTCTTAGATGAGTCGGAAGTCAATTTATTTTAATGCAGTTTTGTTCCAAAGATTGAGTGAATTCTAAAAACACCTTTATAATTGAAATGGGGCAATTTTTGACGAAGATATGGCCATTTATTTCAAGGTTGACCCTATTTAATGTTTGCCTTATATTTTCTATTAATCGAAGAATATCCCTTAATATCTTTCTTAGATGAGTCGGAAGTCAAATAATTTTAAAGCAATTTTGTTCCAAAGATCAAGTGAATTCTAAAAACACCTTTATAATTGAAATGGGGCAATTTTTGACGAAGATATGGCCATTTATTTCAAGGTAGACCCTATTTAATACTTTCCATATATTTTCTATTTATTGAAGAATATCCCTTAATATCTTTCTTAGCTGAGTCGAAAGTCAAATTATTTTAACGCAGTTTTGTTCCAAAGATCGAGTGAATTCTAAAAACACCTTTATAATTGAAATGGGGCAATTTTTGACGAAGATATGGCCATTTATTTCAAGGTAGACCCTATTTAATACTTTCCATATATTTTCTGTTAATCAAAGAATATCCCTTAATATCTTTCTTAGATGAGTCGGAAGTCAAATTATTTTAACGCAGTTTTATTCCAAAGATTGAGTGAATTCTAAAAACACCTTGATAATTGAAATGGAGCAATTTTTGACGAAGATATGGCCATTTATTTCAAGGTAGACCAAATTTAATACTTTCCATATATTTTCTATTTATCGAAGAATATCCCTTAATACCTTTCTTAGATGAGTCGGAAGTCAAATTATTTGAATGCAGTTTTGTTCCAAAGATCGAGCGAATTCTAAAAACACCTTTATAATTGAAATGTAGAAATTTTTGACGAAGATATAGCCATTTATTTAAAGGTAGAGCCTATTTAATGCTTTCCATATATTTTCTATTTATCGAAGAATATCCCTTAATATATTTCTTAGATGAGTCGGAAGTCAAATTATTTTAATGCAGTTTTGTTCCAAAGATCGAGTGAATTCTTAAGACACCTTTATAATTGAAATGGGGCAATTTTTGACGAAGATATGGCCATTTATTTCAAGGTTGACCCTATTTAATGTTTGGCTTATATTTTCTATTAATCGAAGAATATCCCTTAATATCTTTCTTAGATGAGTCGGAAGTCAAATTATTTTAATGCAATTTTGTTCCAAAGATTGAGTGAATTCTAAAAACCTCTTTATAATTGAAATGGGGCAATTTTTGACGAAGATATGGCCATTTATTTCAAGGTAGACCCTATTTAATGCTTTCCATATATTTTCTATTTATTGAAGAATATCCCTTAATATCTTTCTTAGATGAGTCGGAAGTCAAATTATTTGAATGCAGCTTTGTTCCAAAGATCAAGTGAATTCTAAAAACACCTTTATAATTGAAATGGGGCAATTTTTGACGAAGATATGGCCATTTATTTCAAGGTAGACCCTATTTAATACTTTCCATATATTTTCTGTTAATCAAAGAATATCCCTTAATATCTTTCTTAGATGAGTCGGAAGTCAAATTATTTTAACGCAGTTTTATTCCAAAGATCGAGTGAATTGTAAAAACACCTTTATAATTGAAATGGAGCAATTTTTGACGAAGATATGGCCTTTTATTTAAAGGTAGACCCTATTTAATGCTTTCCATATATTTTTTATTTATCGAAGAATATCCCTTAATACCTTTCTTAGATGAGTCGGAAGTCAAATTATTTGAATGCAGTTTTGTTCCAAAGAACGAGTGAATTGTAAAAACACCTTTATAATTGAAATGGGACAATTTTTGACGAAGATATGGCCATTTATTTCAAAGTAGAGCCTATTTAATGCTTTCCATATATTTTCTATTTATCGAGGAATATCCTTTAATATCTTTCTTAGATGAGTCGGAAGTCAAATTATTTTAATGCAGTTATGTTCCAAAGATCGAGTGAATTCTAAAAACACCTTTATAATTGAAATGGAGCAATTTTTGACGAAGATATGGCCTTTTATTTAAAGGTAGACCCTATTTAATGCTTTCCATATATTTTTTATTTATCGAAGAATATCCCTTAATACCTTTCTTAGATGAGTCGGAAGTCAAATTATTTGAATGCAGTTTTGTGTTTAAGGTTGAGTGAATTATAAAAACACCTTTATAATTGAAATGGGACAATTTTTGACGAAGATATGGCCATTTATTTTAAAGTAGAGCCTATTTAATGCTTTCCATATATTTTCTATTTATCGAGGAATATCCTTTAATATCTTTCTTAGATGAGTCGGAAGTCAAATTATTTTAATGCAGTTATATTCCAAAGATCGAGCGAATTTTTAAAACATCTTTATAATTGAAATGGGGCAATTTTTGACGAAGATATGGCCATTTATTTCAAGGTAGACCCTATTTAATAATTTCCATATATTTTCTGTTAATCAAAGAATATCCCTTAATATCTTTCTTAGATGAGTCGGAAGTCAAATTATTTTAACGCAGTTTTATTCCAAAGATCGAGTGAATTGTAAAAACACCTTTATAATTGAAATGGAGCAATTTTTGACGAAGATATGGCCTTTTATTTAAAGGTAGACCCTATTTAATGCTTTCCATATATTTTTTATTTATCGAAGAATATCCCTTAATACCTTTCTTAGATGAGTCGGAAGTCAAATTAGTTGAATGCAGTTTTGTTCCAAAGAACGAGTGAATTGTAAAAACACCTTTATAATTGACATGGGACAATTTTTGACGAAGATATGGCCATTTATTTCAAAGTAGAGCCTATTTAATGCTTTCCATATATTTTCTATTTATCGAGGAATATCCTTTAATATCTTTCTTAGATGAGTCGGAAGTCAAATTATTTTAATGCAGTTATGTTCCAAAGATCGAGTGAATTCTAAAAACACCTTTATAATTGAAATGGAGCAATTTTTGACGAAGATATGGCCTTTTATTTAAAGGTAGACCCTATTTAATGCTTTCCATATATTTTTTATTTATCGAAGAATATCCCTTAATACCTTTCTTAGATGAGTCGGAAGTCAAATTATTTGAATGCAGTTTTGTGTTTAAGGTTGAGTGAATTATAAAAACACCTTTTAATTGAAATGGGACAATTTTTGACGAAGATATGGCCATTTATTTTAAAGTAGAGCCTATTTAATGCTTTCCATATATTTTCTATTTATCGAGGAATATCCTTTAATATCTTTCTTAGATGAGTCGGAAGTCAAATTATTTTAATGCAGTTATATTCCAAAGATCGAGCGAATTTTTAAAACACCTTTATAATTGAAATGGGGCAATTTTTGACGAAGATATGACCATTTATTTCAAGGTTGACCCTATTTAATGTTTGGCTTATTTTTTCTATTAATCGAAGAATATCCTTTAATATCTTTCTTAGATGAGTCGGAAGTCAAATTATTTTAATGCAGTTTTGTTCCAAAGATTGAGTGAATTCTAAAAACACCTTTATAATTGAAATGGGGCAATTTTTGACGAAGATATGGCCATTTATTTCAAGGTTGACCCAATTTAATGTTTGCCTTATATTCTCTATTAATCGAAGAATATCCCTTAATATCTTTCTTAGATGAGTCGGAAGTCAATTTATTTTAATGCAGTTTTGTTTCAAAGATTGAGTGAATTCTAAAAACACCTTTATAATTGAAATGGGGCAATTTTTGACGAAGATATGGCCATTTATTTCAAGGTTGACCCTATTTAATGTTTGCCTTATATTTTCTATTAATTGAAGAATATCCCTTAATATCTTTCTTAGATGAGTCGGAAGTCAAATAATTTTAAAGCAATTTTGTTCCAAAGATCAAGTGAATTCTAAAAACACCTTTATAATTGAAATGGGGCAATTTTTGACGAAGATATGGCCATTTATTTCAAGGTAGACCCTATTTAATGCTTTCCATATATTTTCTATTTATCGAAGAATATCCCTTAATATCTTTCTTAGATGAGTCGGAAGTCAAATTATTTTAACGCAGTTTTATTCCAAAGATCGAGTGAATTCTAAAAACACCTTTATAATTGAAATGGGGCAATTTTTGACGAAGATATGGCCATTTATTTCAAGGTAGACCCTATTTAATGCTTTCCATATATTTTCTATTTATCGAAGAATATCCCTTAATATCTTTCTTAGATGAGTCGGAAGTCAAATTATTTTAACGCAGTTTTATTCCAAAGATTGAGTGAATTCTAAAAACACCTTTATAATTGAAATGGAGCAATTTTTGACGAAGATATGGCCATTTATTGCAAGGTAGACCAAATTTAATACTTTCCATATATTTTCTATTTATCGAAGAATATCCCTTAATACCTTTCTTAGATGAGTCGGAAGTCAAATTATTTGAATGCAGTTTTGTTCCAAAGATCGAGCGAATTCTAAAAACACCTTTATAATTGAAATGTGGAAATTTTTGACGAAGATATAGCCATTTATTTAAAGGTAGACCCTATTTAATGCTTTCCATATATTTTCTATTTATTGAAGAATATCTCTTAATATCTTTCTTAGATGAGTCGAAAGTCAAATTATTTTAACGCAGTTTTATTCCAAAGATCGAGTGAATTCTAAAAACACCTTTATAATTGAAATGGAGCAATTTTTGACGAAGATATGGCCTTTTATTTAAAGGTAGACCCTATTTAATGCTTTCCATATATTTTTATTTATCGAAGAATATCCCTTAATACCTTTCTTAGATGAGTCGGAAGTCAAATTATTTGAATGCAGTTTTGTGTTTAAGGTTGAGTGAATTATAAAAACACCTTTATAATTGAAATGGGACAATTTTTGACGAAGATATGGCCATTTATTTTAAAGTAGAGCCTATTTAATGCTTTCCATATATTTTCTATTTATCGAGGAATATCCTTTAATATCTTTCTTAGATGAGTCGGAAGTCAAATTATTTTAATGCAGTTATATTCCAAAGATCGAGCGAATTTTTAAAACATCTTTATAATTGAAATGGGGCAATTTTTGACGAAGATATGGTCATTTATTTCAAGGTAGACCCTATTTAATAATTTCCATATATTTTCTGTTAATCAAAGAATATCCCTTAATATCTTTCTTAGATGAGTCGGAAGTCAAATTATTTTAACGCAGTTTTATTCCAAAGATCGAGTGAATTGTAAAAACACCTTTATAATTGAAATGGAGCAATTTTTGACGAAGATATGGCCTTTTATTTAAAGGTAGACCCTATTTAATGCTTTCCATATATTTTTTATTTATCGAAGAATATCCCTTAATACCTTTCTTAGATGAGTCGGAAGTCAAATTATTTGAATGCAGTTTTGTTCCAAAGAACGAGTGAATTGTAAAAACACCTTTATAATTGAAATGGGACTATTTTTGACGAAGATATGGCCATTTATTTCAAAGTAGAGCCTATTTAATGCTTTCCATATATTTTCTATTTATCGAGGAATATCCTTTAATATCTTTCTTAGATGAGTCGGAAGTCAAATTATTTTAATGCAGTTATGTTCCAAAGATCGAGTGAATTCTAAAAACACCTTTATAATTGAAATGGAGCAATTTTTGACGAAGATATGGCCTTTTATTTAAAGGTAGACCCTATTTAATGCTTTCCATATATTTTTTATTTATCGAAGAATATCCCTTAATACCTTTCTTAGATGAGTCGGAAGTCAAATTATTTGAATGCAGTTTTGTGTTTAAGGTTGAGTGAATTATAAAAACACCTTTATAATTGAAATGGGACAATTTTTGACGAAGATATGGCCATTTATTTTAAAGTAGAGCCTATTTAATGCTTTCCATATATTTTCTATTTATCGAGGAATATCCTTTAATATCTTTCTTAGATGAGTCGGAAGTCAAATTATTTTAATGCAGTTATATTCCAAAGATCGAGCGAATTTTTAAAACACCTTTATAATTGAAATGGGGCAATTTTTGACGAAGATATGACCATTTATTTCAAGGTTGACCCTATTTAATGTTTGGCTTATTTTTTCTATTAATCGAAGAATATCCTTTAATATCTTTCTTAGATGAGTCGGAAGTCAAATTATTTTAATGCAGTTTTGTTCCAAAGATTGAGTGAATTCTAAAAACACCTTTATAATTGAAATGGGGCAATTTTTGACGAAGATATGGCCATTTATTTCAAGGTAGACGCTATTTAATGCTTTCCATATATTTTCTATTTATCGAAGAATATCTCTTAGTATCTTTCTTAGATGAGTCGGAAGTCAAATTATTTTAATGCAGTTTTGTTTCAAAGATTGAGTGAATTCTAAAAACACCTTTATAATTGAAATGGAGCAATTTTTGACGAAGATATGGCCATTTATTTCAAGGTTGACCCAATTTAATGTTTGCCTTATATTCTCTATTAATCGAAGAATATCCCTTAATATCTTTCTTAGATGATTCGGAAGTCAATTTATTTTAATGCAGTTTTGTTCCAAAGATTGAGTGAATTCTAAAAACACCTTTATAATTGAAATGGGGCAATTTTTGACGAAGATATGGCCATTTATTTCAAGGTTGACCCTATTTAATGTTTGGCTTATATTTTCTATTAATCGAAGAATATCCCTTAATATCTTTCTTAGATGAGTCGGAAGTCAAATAATTTTAAAGCAATTTTGTTCCAAAGATCAAGTGAATTCTAAAAACACCTTTATAATTGAAATGGGGCAATTTTTGACGAAGATATGGCCATTTATTTCAAGGTAGACCCTATTTAATGCTTTCCATATATTTTCTATTTATTGAAGAATATCTCTTAATATCTTTCTTAGATGAGTCGAAAGTCAAATTATTTTAACGCAGTTTTATTCCAAAGATCGAGTGAATTCTAAAAACACCTTTATAATTGAAATGGGGCAATTTTTTGACGAAGATATGGCCATTTATTTCAAGGTAGACCCTATTTAATACTTTCCATATATTTTCTGTTAATCAAAGAATATCCCTTAATATCTTTCTTAGATGAGTCGGAAGTCAAATTATTTTAACGCAGTTTTATTCCAAAGATTGAGTGAATTCTAAAAACACCTTTATAATTGAAATGGAGCAATTTTTGACGAAGATATGGCCATTTATTTCAAGGTTGACCCTATTTAATGCTTTCCATATATTTTCTATTAATCGAAGAATATCCCTTAATATATTTCTTAGATGAGTCGGAAGTCAAATTATTTTAATGCAGTTTTGTTCCAAAGATCGAGTGAATTCTTAAGACACCTTTATAATTGAAATGGGGCAATTTTTGACGAAGATATGGCCATTTATTTCAAGGTTGACCCTATTTAATGTTTGGCTTATATTTTCTATTAATCGAAGAATATCCCTTAATATCTTTCTTAGATGAGTCGGAAGTCAAATTATTTTAATGCAATATTGTTCCAAAGATTGAGTGAATTCTAAAAACCTCTATAATTGAAATGGGGCAATTTTTGACGAAGATATGGCCATTTATCTCAAGGTAGAGCCTATTTAATGCTTTCCATATATTTTCTATTTATTGAAGAATATCCCTTAATATCTTTCTTAGATGAGTCGGAAGTCAAATTATTTTAATGTAGTTTTGTTCCAAAGATCGAGTGAATTCTAAAAACACCTTTATAATTGAAATGGGGCAATTTTTGACGAAGATATGGCCATTTATTTCAAGGTAGACCCTATTTAATGCTTTCCATATATTTTCTGTTAATCAAAGAATATCCCTTAATATCTTTCTTAGATGAGTCGGAAGTCAAATTATTTTAATGCAGTTTTGTGCCAAAGATCGAGTGAATTGTAAAAACACCTTTATAATTGAAATGGGACAATTTTTGACGAAGATATGGCCATTTATTTCAAAGTAGAGCCTATTTAATGCTTTCCATATATTTTCTATTTATCGAGGAATATCCTTTAATATCTTTCTTAGATGAGTCGGAAGTCAAATTATTTTAAGGCAGTTATGTTCCAAAGATCGAGTGAATTCTAAAAACACCTTTATAATTGAAATGGAGCAATTTTTGACGAAGATATGGCCTTTTATTTAAAGGTAGACCCTATTTAGTGCTTTCCATATATTTTTTATTTATCGAAGAATATCCCTTAATACCTTTCTTAGATGAGTCGGAAGTCAAATTATTTGAATGCAGTTTTGTTTCAAAGAACGAGTGAATTGTAAAAACACCTTTATAATTGAAATGGGACAATTTTTGACGAAGATATGGCCATTTATTTCAAAGTAGAGCCTATTTAATGCTTTCCATATATTTTCTATTTATCGAGGAATATCCTTTAATATCTTTCTTAGATGAGTCGGAAGTCAAATTATTTTAATGCAGTTATATTCCAAAGATCGAGCGAATTCTTAAAACACCTTTATAATTGAAATGGGGCAATTTTTGACGAAGATATGACCATTTATTTCAAGGTTGACCCTATTTAATGTTTGGCTTATTTTTTCTATTAATCGAAGAATATCCCTTAATATCTTTCTTAGATGAGTCGGAAGTCAAATTATTTTAATGCAGTTTTGTTCCAAAGATTGAGTGAATTCTAAAAACACCTTTATAATTGAAATGGGGCAATTTTTGACGAAGATATGGCCATTTATTTCAAGGTTGACCCTATTTAATGTTTGCCTTATATTTTCTATTATTCGAAGAATATCCCTTAATATCTTTCTTAGATGAGTCGGAAGTCAAATAATTTTAAAGCAATTTTGTTCCAAAGATCAAGTGAATTCTAAAAACACCTTTATAATTGAAATGGAGCAATTTTTTACGAAGATATGGCCATTTATTTCAAGGTAGACCCTATTTAATGCTTTCCATATATTTTCTAATTATTGAAGAATATCCCTTAATATCTATCTTAGATGAGTCGAAAGTCAAATTATTTTAATGCAGTTTTGTTCCAAAGATTAAGTGAATTCTAAAAACACCTTTATAATTGAAATGGGGCAATTTTTGACGAAGATATGGCCATTTATTTCAAGGTAGACCCTATTTAATACTTTCCATATATTTTCTGTTAATCAAAGAATATCCCTTAATATCTTTCTTAGATGAGTCGGAAGTCAAATTATTTTAACGCAGTTTTATTCCAAAGATTGAGTGAATTCTAAAAACACCTTTATAATTGAAATGGAGCAATTTTTGACGAAGATATGGCCATTTATTTCAAGGTAGACCAAATTTAATACTTTCCATATATTTTCTATTTATCGAAGAATATCCCTTAATACCTTTCTTAGATGAGTCGGAAGTCAAATTATTTGAATGCAGTTTTGTTCCAAAGATCGAACGAATTCTAAAAACACCTTTATAATTGAAATGTGGAAATTTTTGTCGAAGATATAGCCATTTATTTAAAGGTAGAGCCTATTTAATTCTTTCCATATATTTTCTATTTATCGAAGAATATCCCTTAATATATTTCTTAATGAGTCGGAAGTCAAATTATTTTAATGCAGTTTTGTTCCAAAGATCGAGTGAATTCTTAAAACACCTTTATAATTGAAATGGGGCAATTTTTGACGAAGATATGGCCATTTATTTCAAGGTTGACCCTATTTAATGTTTGGCTTATATTTTCTATTAATCGAAGAATATCCCTTAATATCTTTCTTAGATGAGTAGGAAGTCAAATTATTTTAACGCAGTTTTGTTCCAAAGATTGAGTGAATTCTAAAAACACCTTTATAATTGAAATGGGGCAATTTTTGACGAAGATATGGCCATTTATTTCAAGGTTGACCCTATTTAATGTTTGGCTTATATTTTCTATTAATCGAAGAATATCCCTTAATATCTTTCTTAGTTGAGTCGGAAGTCAAATTATTTTAATGCAATTTTGTTCCAAAGATCAAGTGAATTCTAAAAACACCTTTATAATTGAAATGGGGCAATTTTTGACGAAGATATGGCCATTTATTTCAAGGTTGACCCTATTTAATGTTTGCCTTATAATTTCTATTAATCGAAGAATATCCCTTTATATCTTTCTTAGATGAGTCGGAAGTCAAATTATTTTAATGCAATTTTGTTCCAAAGATCAAGTGAATACCAAAAGCTCCTTTATAATTGAAATGGGGCAATTTTTGACGAAGATATGGCCATTTATTTCAAGATAGACCCTATTTAATGCTTTCCATATATTTTCTATTTATTGAAGAATATCACTTAATATATTTCTTAGATGAGTCGGAAGTCAAATTATTTTAATGCAGTTTTGTTCCAAAGATCGAGTGAATTCTTAAAACACCTTTATAATTGAAATGGGGCAATTTTTGACGAAGATATGGCCATTTATTTCAAGGTTGACCCTATTTAATGTTTGGCTTATATTTTCTATTAATCGAAGAATATCCCTTAATATCTTTCTTAGATGAGTCGGAAGTCAAATTATTTTAATGCAGTTTTGTTCCAAAGATCAAGCGAATTTTAAAACACCTTTATGGTCGAAATGGGGCAATTTTTGACGAAGATATGGCCATTTATTTCAAGGTAGACCAAATTTAATACTTTCCATATATTTTCTATTTATCGAAGAATATCCCTTAATACCTTTTTTAGATGAGTCGGAAGTCAAATTATTTGAATGCAGTTTTGTTCCAAAGATCGAACGAATTCTAAAAACACCTTTATAATTGAAATGTGGAAATTTTTGTCGAAGATATAGCCATTTATTTAAAGGTAGAGCCTATTTAATTCTTTCCATATATTTTCTATTTATCGAAGAATATCCCTTAATATATTTCTTAATGAGTCGGAAGTCAAATTATTTTAATGCAGTTTTGTTCCAAAGATCGAGTGAATTCTTAAAACACCTTTATAATTGAAATGGGGCAATTTTTGACGAAGATATGGCCATTTATTTCAAGGTTGACCCTATTTAATGTTTGGCTTATATTTTCTATTAATCGAAGAATATCCCTTAATATCTTTCTTAGATGAGTCGGAAGTCAAATTATTTTAATGCAGTTTTGTTCCAAAGATCAAGCGAATTTTTAAAACACCTTTATAATTGAAATGGGGCAATTTTTGACGAAGATATGGCCATTTATTTCAAGGCAGACCCTATTTAATGCTTTCCATATATTTTCTATTTATCGAAGAATATCCCTTAATATCTTTCTTAGATGAGTAGGAAGTCAAATTATTTTAACGCAGTTTTGTTCCAAAGATCGAGTGAATTCTAAAAACACCTTTATAATTGAAATGGGGCAATTTTTGACGAAGATATGGCCATTTATTTCAAGGTTGACCCTATTTAATGCTTTCCATATATTTTTTATTTATCGAAGAATATCCCTTAATACCTTTCTTAGATGAGTCGGAAGTCAAATTATTTTAATGCAGTTTTGTTCCAAAGATCGAGTGAATTGTAAAAACACCTTTATAATTGAAATGGGACAATTTTTGACGAAGATATGGCCATTTATTTCAAGGTAGAGCCTATTTAATGCTTTCCATATATTTTCTATTTATCGAGGAATATCCCTTAATATCTTTCTTAGATGAGTCGGAAGTCAAATTATTTTAATGCAGTTATGTTCCAAAGATCGAGTGAATTCTTAAAACACCTTTATAATTGAAATGGGGCAATTTTTGACGAAGATATGGCCATTTATTTCAAGGTTGACCCTATTTAATGTTTGCCTTATATTTTCTATTAATCGAAGAATATCCCTTTATATCTTTCTTAGATGAGTCGGAAGTCAAATTATTTTAAAGCAATTTTGTTCCAAAGATCAAGTGAATACCAAAAACTCCTTTATAATTGAAATGGGGCAATTTTTGACGAAGATATGGCCATTTATTTCAAGGTAGACCCTATTTAATGCTTTCCATATATTTTCTATTTATCGAAGAATATCCCTTAATATATTTCTTAGATGAGTCGGAAGTCAAATTAATTTAATGCAGTTTTGTTTCAAAGATCAAGCGAATTCTTAAAACACCTTTATAATTGAAATGGGGCAATTTTTGACGAAGATATGGCCATTTATTTCAAGGTTGACCCTATTTAATGTTTGGCTTATATTTTCTATTAATCGAAGAATATCCCTTAATATCTTTCTTAGATGAGTCGGAAGTCAAATTATTTTAATGCAGTTTTGTTCCAAAGATCAAGCGAATTCTAAAAACACCTTTATAATTGAAATGGGGCAATTTTTGACGAAGATATGGCCATTTTATATCAGGTAGGACCTATTTAAATGCTTTCATATATTTTTCATTTATCGAATATTCCCTAATATCTTTCTTAGATGAGTCGGG
This sequence comes from Drosophila grimshawi, assembly GCF_018153295.1. Lineage (NCBI taxonomy): Eukaryota > Metazoa > Arthropoda > Insecta > Diptera > Drosophilidae > Drosophila > Drosophila grimshawi. Next base: position 92,245 of record NW_025063311.1, on the reverse strand, counting down.
AGTCAAATTATTTGGATGCAGTTTTGTTCCAAAGATTAAGTGAATTCTAAAAACACCTTTATAATTGAAATGGGGCAATTTTTGACGAAGATATGGCCAATTATTTCAAGGTTGACCCTATTTAATGTTTGGCTTATATTTTCTATTAATCGAAGAATATCCCTTAATATCTTTCTTAGATGAGTCGGAAGTCAAATTATTTTAATGCAGTTTTGTTCCAAAGATCAAGTGAATTCTAAAAACACCTTTATAATTGAAATGGGGCAATTTTTGACGAAGATATGGCCATTTATTTCAAGGTTGACCCTATTTAATGTTTGCCTTATAATTTCTATTCATCGAAGAATATCCCTTTATATCTTTCTTAGATGAGTCGGAAGTCAAATTATTTTAATGCAATTTTGTTCCAAAGATCAAGCGAATACTAAAAACTCCTTTATAATTAAAATGGGGCAATTTTTGACGAAGATATGGCCATTTATTTCAAGGTTGACCCTATTTAATGTTTGCCTTATAATTTCTATTAATCGAAGAATATCCCTTTATATCTTTCTTAGATGAGTCGGAAGTCAAATTATTTTAATGCAATTTTGTTTCAAAGATCAAGTGAATACTAAACACTCCTTTATAATTGAAATGGGGCAATTTTTGACGAAGATATGGCCATTTATTTCAAGGTTGACCCTATTTAATGTTTGCCCTATAATTTCTATTAATCGAAGAATATCCCTTTATATCTTTCTTAGATGAGTCGGAAGTCAAATTATTTTAATGCAATTTTGTTCCAAAGATCAAGTGAATACTAAACACTCCTTTATAATTGAAATGGGGCAATTTTTGACGAAGATATGGCCATTTATTTCAAGGTTGACCCTATTTAATGTTTGGCTTATAATTTCTATTAATCGAAGAATATCCCTTAATATCTTTCTTAGATGAGTCGGAAGTCAAATTATTTTAATGCAATTTTGTTCCAAAGATCAAGTGAATACTAAACACTCCTTTATAATTGACATGGGGCAATTTTTGACGAAGATATGGCCATTTATTTCAAGGTTGACCCTATTTAATGTTTGCCCTATAATTTCTATTAATCGAAGAATATCCCTTTATATCTTTCTTAGATGAGTCGGAAGTCAAATTATTTTAATGCAATTTTGTTCCAAAGATCAAGTGAATACTAAACATTCCTTTATAATTGAAATGGGGCAATTTTTGACGAAGATATGGCCATTTATTTCAAGGTAGACCCTATTTAATGTTTGGCTCATATTTTCTATTAATCGAAGAATATCCCTTAATATCTTTCTTAGATGAGTCGGAAGTCAAATTATTTTAATGCAGTTTTGTTTCAAAGATCAAGCGAATTTTTAAAACACCTTTATAATTGAAATGGGGCAATTTTTGACGAAGATATGGCCATTTATTTCAAGGTAGACCCTATTTAATGCTTTCCATATATTTTCTATTTATCGAAGAATATCCCTTAATATCTTTCTTAGATGAGTCGGAAGTCAAATTATTTTAACGCAGTTTTGTTCCAAAGATTGAGTGAATTCTAAAAACACCTTTATAATTGAAATGGGGCAATTTTTGACGAAGATATGGCCAATTATTTCAAGGTTGACCCTATTTAATGTTTGGCTTATATTTTCTATTAATCGAAGAATATCCCTTAATATCTTTCTTAGATGAGTCGGAAGTCAAATTATTTTAATGCAATTTTGTTCCAAAGATCAAGTGAATACTAAACACTCCTTTATAATTGAAATGGGGCAATTTTTGACGAAGATATGGCCATTTATTTCAAGGTTGACCCTATTTAATGTTTGCCTTATAATTTCTATTAATCGAAGAATATCCCTTTATATCTTTCTTAGATGAGTCGGAAGTCAAATTATTTTAATGCAATTTTGTTCCAAAGATCAAGTGAATACTAAAAACTCCTTTATAATTGAAATGGGGCAATTTTTGACATAGATATGGCCATTTATTTCAAGGTAGACCCTATTTAATGCTTTCCATATATTTTCTATTTATCGAAGAATATCCCTTAATATCTTTCTTAGATGAGTCGGAAGTCAAATTATTTTAATGCAATTTTGTTGCAAAGATTGAGCGAATTCTAAAAACACCTTTATAATTGAAATGGGGCAATTTTTGACGAAGATATGGCCATTTATTTCAAGGTAGACCCTATTTAATACTTTCCATATATTTTCTGTTAATCAAAGAATATCCCTTAATATCTTTCTTAGATGAGTCGGAAGTCAAATTATTTTAACGCAGTTTTATTCCAAAGATTGAGTGAATTCTAAAAACACATTTATAATTGAAATGGAGCAATTTTTGACGAAGATATGGCCATTTATTTCAAGGTAGACCCTATTTAATGCTTTCAATATATTTTTTATTTATCGAAGAATATCCCTTAATACCTTTCTTAGATGAGTCGGAAGTCAAATTGTTTGAATGCAGTTTTGTTCCAAAGATCGAGTGAATTGTAAAAACACCTTTATAATTGAAATGGGACAATTTTTGACGAAGATATGGCCATTTATTTCAAGGTAGAGCCTATTTAATGCTTTCCATATATTTTCTATTTATCGAGGAATATCCTTTAATATCTTTCTTAGATGAGTCGGAAGTCAAATTATTTTAATGCAATTTTGTTCCAAAGATCAAGTGAATACTAAACACTCCTTTATAATTGAAATGGGGCAATTTTTGACGAAGATATGGCCATTTATTTCAAGGTTGACCCTATTTAATGCTTTCCATATATTTTCTATTTATTGAAGAATATCCCTTAATATATTTCTTAGATGAGTCGGAAGTCAAATTATTTTAATGCAGTTTTGTTCCAAAGATCGAGTGAATTCTTAAAACACCTTTATAATTGAAATGGGGCAATTTTTGACGAAGATATGGCCATTTATTTCAAGGTTGACCCTATTTAATGTTTGGCTTATATTTTCTATTAATCGAAGAATATCCCTTAATATCTTTCTTAGATGAGTCGGAAGTCAAATTATTTTAATGCAGTTTTGTTCCAAAGATCAAGCGAATTTTTAAAACACCTTTATAATTGAAATGGGGCAATTTTTGACGAAGATATGGCCATTTATTTCAAGGTAGACCCTATTTAATGCTTTCCATATATTTTCTATTTATCGAAGAATATCCCCTAATATCTTTCTTAGATGAGTCGGAAGTCAAATTATTTTAACGCAGTTTTGTTCCAAAGATTGAGTGAATTCTAAAAACACCTTTATAATTGAAATGGGGCAATTTTTGACGAAGATATGGCCAATTATTTCAAGGTTGACCCTATTTAATGTTTGGCTTATAATTTCTATTAATCGAAGAATATCCCTTAATATCTTTCTTAGATGAGTCGGAAGTCAAATTATTTTAATGCAGTTTTGTTCCAAAGATCAAGTGAATTCTAAAAACACCTTTATAATTGAAATGGGGCAATTTTTGACGAAGATATGGCCATTTATTTCAAGGTTGACCCTATTTAATGTTTGCCTTATAATTTCTATTCATCGAAGGATATCCCTTTATATCTTTCTTAGATGAGTCGGAAGTCAAATTATTTTAATGCAATTTTGTTCCAAAGATCAAGCGAATACTAAAAACTCCTTTATAATTAAAATGGGGCAATTTTTGACGAAGATATGGCCATTTATTTCAAGGTTGACCCTATTTAATGTTTGCCTTATAATTTCTATTAATCGAAGAATATCCCTTTATATCTTTCTTAGATGAGTCGGAAGTCAAATTATTTTAATGCAATTTTGTTCCAAAGATCAAGTGAATACTAAACACTCCTTTATAATTGAAATGGGGCAATTTTTGACGAAGATATGGCCATTTATTTCAAGGTTGACCCTATTTAATGTTTGCCCTATAATTTCTATTAATCGAAGAATATCCCTTTATATCTTTCTTAGATGAGTCGGAAGTCAAATTATTTTAATGCAATTTTGTTCCAAAGATCAAGTGAATCCTAAAAACACCGTTTATAAATGAAATGGGCAATTTTTGACGAAGATATGGCCATTTATTTCAAGGTTGACCCTATTTAATGTTTGCGTTATAATTTCTATTAATCGAAGAATATCCCTTTATATCTTTCTTAGATGAGTCGGAAGTCAAATTATTTTAATGCAATTTTGTTCCAAAGATCAAGTGAATACTAAACACTCCTTTATAATTGAAATGGGGCAATTTTTGACGAAGATATGGCCATTTATTTCAAGGTAGACCCTATTTAATGTTTGCCCTATAATTTCTATTAATCGAAGAATATCCCTTTATATCTTTCTTAGATGAGTCGGAAGTCAAATTATTTTAATGCAATTTTGTTCCAAAGATCAAGTGAATACTAAACACTCCTTTATAATTGAAATGGGGCAATTTTTGACGAAGATATGGCCATTTATTTCAAGGTAGACCCTATTTAATGTTTGGCTCATATTTTCTATTAATCGAAGAATATCCCTTAATATCTTTCTTAGATGAGTCGGAAGTCAAATTATTTTAATGCAGTTTTGTTTCAAAGATCAAGCGAATTTTTAAAACACCTTTATAATTGAAATGGGGCAATTTTTGACGAAGATATGGCCATTTATTTCAAGGTAGACCCTATTTAATGCTTTCATATATTTTCTATTTATCGAAGAATATCCCTTAATATCTTTCTTAGATGAGTCGGAAGTCAAATTATTTTAACGCAGTTTTGTTCCAAAGATTGAGTGAATTCTAAAAACACCTTTATAATTGAAATGGGGCAATTTTTGACGAAGATATGGCCATTTATTTCAAGGTTGACCCTATTTAATGTTTGTCTTATATTTTCTATTAATCGAAGAATATCCCTTAATATCTTTCTTAGATGAGTCGGAAGTCAAATTATTTTAATGCAATTTTGTTCCAAAGATCAAGCGAATACTAAAAACTCCTTTATAATTAAAATGGGGCAATTTTTGACGAAGATATGGCCATTTATTTCAAGGTTGACCCTATTTAATGTTTGCCTTATAATTTCTATTAATCGAAGAATATCCCTTTATATCTTTCTTAGATGAGTCGGAAGTCAAATTATTTTAATGCAATTTTGTTCCAAAGATCAAGTGAATACTAAAAACTCCTTTATAATTGAAATGGGGCAATTTTTGACATAGATATGGCCATTTATTTCAAGGTAGACCCTATTTAATGCTTTCCATATATTTTCTATTTATCGAAGAATATCCCTTAATATCTTTCTTAGATGAGTCGGAAGTCAAATTATTTTAATGCAATTTTGTTGCAAAGATTGAGCGAATTCTAAAAACACCTTTATAATTGAAATGGGGCAATTTTTGACGAAGATATGGCCATTTATATCAAGGTAGACCCTATTTAATACTTTCCATATATTTTCTGTTAATCAAAGAATATCCCTTAATATCTTTCTTAGATGAGTCGGAAGTCAAAATATTTTAACGCAGTTTTGTTCCAAAGATTGAGTGAATTCTAAAAACACCTTTATAATTGAAATGGGGCAATTTTTGACGAAGATATGGCCATTTATTTCAAGGTAGACCCTATTTAATGCTTTCAATATATTTTTTATTTATCGAAGAATATCCCTTAATACCTTTCTTAGATGAGTCGGAAGTCAAATTGTTTGAATGCAGTTTTGTTCCAAAGATCGAGTGAATTGTAAAAACACCTTTATAATTGAAATGGGACAATTTTTGACGAAGATATGGCCATTTATTTCAAGGTAGAGCCTATTTAATGCTTTCCATATATTTTCTATTTATCGAGGAATATCCTTTAATATCTTTCTTAGATGAGTCGGAAGTCAAATTATTTTAATGCAGTTATGTTCCAAAGATCGAGTTAATTCTTAAAACACCTTTATAATTGAAATGGGGCAATTTTTGACGAAGATATGGCCATTTATTTAATGCTTTCCATATATTTTCTATTTATCGAAGAATATCCCTTAATATCTTTCTAAGATGAGTTGGAAGTCAATTTTTTTTAATGCAGTTTTCTTCCAAAGATCAAGCGAATTCTAAAAACACCTTTATAATTGAAATGGGGCAATTTTTGACGAAGATATAGCCATTTATTTCAAGGTAGACCCTATTTAATGCTTTCCACATATTTTCTATTTATCGAAGAATATCCCTTAATATCTTTCTTAGATGAGTCGGAAGTCAAAATATTTTAATGCAGTTTTGTTTCAAAGATTGAGTGAATTCTAAAAACACCTTTATAATTGAAATGGGGCAATTTTTGACGAAGATATGGCCATTTATTTCAAGGCTGACCCTATTTAATGTTTGGCTTATATTTTCTATTAATCGAACAATATCTTTTAATAACTTTCTTAGATGAGTCGGAAGTCAAATTATTTTAAAGCAATTTTGTTCCAAAGATCTATTGAATTCTAAAAACACCTTTAAAATTGAAATGGGGCAATTTGAGACAAAGATATGGCCATTTATTTAAGGGAACCCTATTTAATGTTTGCCTTTATTTTTCTATTGATCGAAGAAAATCTTTTATATCTTTCTTAGATGAGTCGGAAGTCAAATTATTTTAATGCAGTTTTGTTCCAAAGATCAAGTGAATTCTAAAAACACCTTTATAATTGAAATGGGGCAATTTTTGACGAAGATATGGCCATTTATTTCAAGGTTGACCCTATTTAATGTTTGCCCTATAATTTCTATTAATCGAAGAATATCCCTTTATATCTTTCTTAGATGAGTCGGAAGTCAAATTATTTTAATGCAATTTTGTTCCAAAGATCAAGTGAATACTAAACACTCCTTTATAATTGAAATGGGGCAATTTTTGACGAAGATATGGCCATTTATTTCAAGGTTGACCCTATTTAATGTTTGCCTTATAATTTCTATTAATCGAAGAATATCCCTTAATATCTTTCTTAGATGAGTCGGAAGTCAAATTATTTTAATGCAATTTTGTTCCAAAGATCAAGTGAATACTAAACACTCCTTTATAATTGACATGGGGCAATTTTTGACGAAGATATGGCCATTTATTTCAAGGTTGACCCTATTTAATGTTTGCCCTATAATTTCTATTAATCGAAGAATATCCCTTTATATCTTTCTTAGATGAGTCGGAAGTCAAATTATTTTAATGCAATTTTGTTCCAAAGATCAAGTGAATACTAAACATTCCTTTATAATTGAAATGGGGCAATTTTTGACGAAGATATGGCCATTTATTTCAAGGTAGACCCTATTTAATGTTTGGCTCATATTTTCTATTAATCGAAGAATATCCCTTAATATCTTTCTTAGATGAGTCGGAAGTCAAATTATTTTAATGCAGTTTTGTTTCAAAGATCAAGCGAATTCTAAAAACACCTTTATAATTGAAATGGGGCAATTTTTGACGAAGATATGGCCATTTATTTCAAGGTAGACCCTATTTAATGCTTTCATATATTTTCTATTTATCGAAGAATATCCCTTAATATCTTTCTTAGATGAGTCGGAAGTCAAATTATTTTAACGCAGTTTTGTTCCAAAGATTGAGTGAATTCTAAAAACACCTTTATAATTGAAATGGGGCAATTTTTGACGAAGATATGGCCATTTATTTCAAGGTTGACCCTATTTAATGTTTGTCTTATATTTTCTATTAATCGAAGAATATCCCTTAATATCTTTCTTAGATGAGTCGGAAGTCAAATTATTTTAATGCAATTTTGTTCCAAAGATCAAGTGAATTCTAAAAACACCTTTATAATTGAAATGGGGCAATTTTTGACGAAGATATGGCCATTTATTTCAAGGTTGACCCTATTTAATGTTTGCCTTATAATTTCTATTAATCGAAGAATATCCCTTTATATCTTTCTTAGATGAGTCGGAAGTCAAATTATTTTAATGCAATTTTGTTCCAAAGATCAAGTGAATACTAAAAACTCCTTTATAATTGAAATGGGGCAATTTTTGACATAGATATGGCCATTTATTTCAAGGTAGACCCTATTTAATGCTTTCCATATATTTTCTATTTATCGAAGAATATCCCTTAATATCTTTCTTAGATGAGTCGGAAGTCAAATTATTTTAATGCAATTTTGTTGCAAAGATTGAGCGAATTCTAAAAACACCTTTATAATTGAAATGGGGCAATTTTTGACGAAGATATGGCCATTTATTTCAAGGTAGACCCTATTTAATACTTTCCATATATTTTCTGTTAATCAAAGAATATCCCTTAATATCTTTCTTAGATGAGTCGGAAGTCAAATTATTTTAACGCAGTTTTATTCCAAAGATTGAGTGAATTCTAAAAACACATTTATAATTGAAATGGAGCAATTTTTGACGAAGATATGGCCATTTATTTCAAGGTAGACCCTATTTAATGCTTTCAATATATTTTTTATTTATCGAAGAATATCCCTTAATACCTTTCTTAGATGAGTCGGAAGTCAAATTGTTTGAATGCAGTTTTGTTCCAAAGATCGAGTGAATTGTAAAAACACCTTTATAATTGAAATGGGACAATTTTTGACGAAGATATGGCCATTTATTTCAAGGTAGAGCCTATTTAATGCTTTCCATATATTTTCTATTTATCGAGGAATATCCTTTAATATCTTTCTTAGATGAGTCGGAAGTCAAATTATTTTAATGCAATTTTGTTCCAAAGATCAAGTGAATACTAAACACTCCTTTATAATTGAAATGGGGCAATTTTTGACGAAGATATGGCCATTTATTTCAAGGTTGACCCTATTTAATGCTTTCCATATATTTTCTATTTATTGAAGAATATCCCTTAATATATTTCTTAGATGAGTCGGAAGTCAAATTATTTTAATGCAGTTTTGTTCCAAAGATCGAGTGAATTCTTAAAACACCTTTATAATTGAAATGGGGCAATTTTTGACGAAGATATGGCCATTTATTTCAAGGTTGACCCTATTTAATGTTTGGCTTATATTTTCTATTAATCGAAGAATATCCCTTAATATCTTTCTTAGATGAGTCGGAAGTCAAATTATTTTAATGCAGTTTTGTTTCAAAGATCAAGCGAATTTTTAAAACACCTTTATAATTGAAATGGGGCAATTTTTGACGAAGATATGGCCATTTATTTCAAGGTAGACCCTATTTAATGCTTTCCATATATTTTCTATTTATCGAAGAATATCCCCTAATATCTTTCTTAGATGAGTCGGAAGTCAAATTATTTTAACGCAGTTTTGTTCCAAAGATTGAGTGAATTCTAAAAACACCTTTATAATTGAAATGGGGCAATTTTTGACGAAGATATGGCCAATTATTTCAAGGTTGACCCTATTTAATGTTTGGCTTATAATTTCTATTAATCGAAGAATATCCCTTAATATCTTTCTTAGATGAGTCGGAAGTCAAATTATTTTAATGCAGTTTTGTTCCAAAGATCAAGTGAATTCTAAAAACACCTTTATAATTGAAATGGGGCAATTTTTGACGAAGATATGGCCATTTATTTCAAGGTTGACCCTATTTAATGTTTGCCTTATAATTTCTATTCATCGAAGGATATCCCTTTATATCTTTCTTAGATGAGTCGGAAGTCAAATTATTTTAATGCAATTTTGTTCCAAAGATCAAGCGAATACTAAAAACTCCTTTATAATTAAAATGGGGCAATTTTTGACGAAGATATGGCCATTTATTTCAAGGTTGACCCTATTTAATGTTTGCCTTATAATTTCTATTAATCGAAGAATATCCCTTTATATCTTTCTTAGATGAGTCGGAAGTCAAATTATTTTAATGCAATTTTGTTCCAAAGATCAAGTGAATACTAAAAACTCCTTTATAATTGAAATGGGGCAATTTTTGACGAAGATATGGCCATTTATTTCAAGGTTGACCCTATTTAATGTTTGCCCTATAATTTCTATTAATCGAAGAATATCCCTTTATATCTTTCTTAGATGAGTCGGAAGTCAAATTATTTTAATGCAATTTTGTTCCAAAGATCAAGTGAATACTAAACACTCCTTTATAATTGAAATGGGGCAATTTTTGACGAAGATATGGCCATTTATTTCAAGGTTGACCCTATTTAATGTTTGCCTTATAATTTCTATTAATCGAAGAATATCCCTTTATATCTTTCTTAGATGAGTCGGAAGTCAAATTATTTTAATGCAATTTTGTTCCAAAGATCAAGTGAATACTAAACACTCCTTTATAATTGAAATGGGGCAATTTTTGACGAAGATATGGCCATTTATTTCAAGGTTGACCCTATTTAATGTTTGCCCTATAATTTCTATTAATCGAAGAATATCCCTTTATATCTTTCTTAGATGAGTCGGAAGTCAAATTATTTTAATGCAATTTTGTTCCAAAGATCAAGTGAATACTAAACACTCCTTTATAATTGAAATGGGGCAATTTTTGACGAAGATATGGCCATTTATTTCAAGGTAGACCCTATTTAATGTTTGGCTCATATTTTCTATTAATCGAAGAATATCCCTTAATATCTTTCTTAGATGAGTCGGAAGTCAAATTATTTTAATGCAGTTTTGTTTCAAAGATCAAGCGAATTTTTAAAACACCTTTATAATTGAAATGGGGCAATTTTTGACGAAGATATGGCCATTTATTTCAAGGTAGACCCTATTTAATGCTTTCCATATATTTTCTATTTATCGAAGAATATCCCTTAATATCTTTCTTAGATGAGTCGGAAGTCAAATTATTTTAACGCAGTTTTGTTCCAAAGATTGAGTGAATTCTAAAAACACCTTTATAATTGAAATGGGGCAATTTTTGACGAAGATATGGCCATTTATTTCAAGGTTGACCCTATTTAATGTTTGGCTTATATTTTCTATTAATCGAAGAATATCCCTTAATATCTTTCTTAGATGAGTCGGAAGTCAAATTATTTTAATGCAATTTTGTTCCAAAGATCAAGTGAATACTAAACACTCCTTTATAATTGAAATGGGGCAATTTTTGACGAAGATATGGCCATTTATTTCAAGGTTGACCCTATTTAATGTTTGCCTTATAATTTCTATTAATCGAAGAATATCCCTTTATATCTTTCTTAGATGAGTCGGAAGTCAAATTATTTTAATGCAATTTTGTTCCAAAGATCAAGTGAATACTAAAAACTCCTTTATAATTGAAATGGGGCAATTTTTGACATAGATATGGCCATTTATTTCAAGGTAGACCCTATTTAATGCTTTCCATATATTTTCTATTTATCGAAGAATATCCCTTAATATCTTTCTTAGATGAGTCGGAAGTCAAATTATTTTAATGCAATTTTGTTGCAAAGATTGAGCGAATTCTAAAAACACCTTTATAATTGAAATGGGGCAATTTTTGACGAAGATATGGCCATTTATATCAAGGTAGACCCTATTTAATACTTTCCATATATTTTCTGTTAATCAAAGAATATCCCTTAATATCTTTCTTAGATGAGTCGGAAGTCAAATTATTTTAACGCAGTTTTATTCCAAAGATTGAGTGAATTCTAAAAACACATTTATAATTGAAATGGAGCAATTTTTGACGAAGATATGGCCATTTATTTCAAGGTAGACCCTATTTAATGCTTTCAATATATTTTTTATTTATCGAAGAATATCCCTTAATACCTTTCTTAGATGAGTCGGAAGTCAAATTGTTTGAATGCAGTTTTGTTCCAAAGATCGAGTGAATTGTAAAAACACCTTTATAATTGAAATGGGACAATTTTTGACGAAGATATGGCCATTTATTTCAAGGTAGAGCCTATTTAATGCTTTCCATATATTTTCTATTTATCGAGGAATATCCTTTAATATCTTTCTTAGATGAGTCGGAAGTCAAATTATTTTAATGCAGTTATGTTCCAAAGATCGAGTTAATTCTTAAAACACCTTTATAATTGAAATGGGGCAATTTTTGACGAAGATATGGCCATTTATTTCAAGGTTGACCCTATTTAATGCTTTCCATATATTTTCTATTTATCGAAGAATATCCCTTAATATCTTTCTAAGATGAGTTGGAAGTCAATTTTTTTAATGCAGTTTTCTTCCAAAGATCAAGCGAATTCTAAAAACACCTTTATAATTGAAATGGGGCAATTTTTGACGAAGATATGGCCATTTATTTCAAGGTAGACCCTATTTAATGCTTTCCACATATTTTCTATTTATCGAAGAATATCCCTTAATATCTTTCTTAGATGAGTCGGAAGTCAAATTATTTTAATGCAGTTTTGTTTCAAAGATTGAGTGAATTCTAAAAACACCTTTATAATTGAAATGGGGCAATTTTTGACGAAGATATGGCCATTTATTTCAAGGTTGACCCTATTTAATGTTTGGCTTATATTTTCTATTAATCGAAGAATATCCCTTAATATCTTTCTTAGATGAGTCGGAAGTCAAATTATTTTAAAGCAATTTTGTTCCAAAGATCAAGTGAATTCTAAAAACACCTTTATAATTGAAATCGGGCAATTTTTGACGAAGATATGGCCATTTATTTCAAGGTAGAGCCTATTTAATGCTTTCCATATATTTTCTATTTATCGAAGAATATCCCTTAATATCTTTCTTAGATGAGTCGGAAGTCAAATTATTTTAATGCAGTTTTGTTCCAAAGATCGAGTGAATTCTTAAAACACCTTTATAATTGAAATGGGGCAATTTTTGACGAAGATATGGCCATTTATTTCAAGGTTGACCCTATTTAATGTTTGGCTTATATTTTCTATTAATCGAAGAATATCCCTTAATATCTTTCTTAGATGAGTCGGAAGTCAAATTATTTTAATGCAGTTTTGTTCCAAAGATCAAGCGAATTTTTAAAACACCTTTATAATTGAAATGGGGCAATTTTTGACGAAGATATGGCCATTTATTTCAAGGTAGACCCTATTTAATGCTTTCCATATATTTTCTATTTATCGAAGAATATCCCCTAATATCTTTCTTAGATGAGTCGGAAGTCAAATTATTTTAACGCAGTTTTGTTCCAAAGATTGAGTGAATTCTAAAAACACCTTTATAATTGAAATGGGGCAATTTTTGACGAAGATATGGCCATTTATTTCAAGGTTGACCCTATTTAATGTTTGGCTTATATTTTCTATTAATCGAAGAATATCTCTTAATATCTTTCTTAGATGAGTCGGAAGTCAAATTATTTTAATGCAGTTTTGTTCCAAAGATCGAGTGAATTCTAAAAACACCTTTATAATTGAAATGGGGCAATTTTTGACGAAGATATGGCCATTTATTTCAAGGTTGACCCTATTTAATGTTTGCCTTATAATTTCTATTCATCGAAGGATATCCCTTTATATCTTTCTTAGATGAGTCGGAAGTCAAATTATTTTAATGCAATTTTGTTCCAAAGATCAAGCGAATACTAAAAACTCCTTTATAATTAAAATGGGGCAATTTTTGACGAAGATATGGCCATTTATTTCAAGGTTGACCCTATTTAATGTTTGCCTTATAATTTCTATTAATCGAAGAATATCCCTTTATATCTTTCTTAGATGAGTCGGAAGTCAAATTATTTTAATGCAATTTTGTTCCAAAGATCAAGTGAATTCTAAACACACCTTTATAGTTGAAATGGGGCAATTTTTGACGAAGATATGGCCATTTATTTCAAGGTAGACCCTATTTAATGTTTGCCTTATATTTCCTATTAATCGAAGAATATCCCTTTATATCTTTCTTAGATGAGTCGGAAGTCAAATTATTTTAATGCAATTTTGTTCCAAAGATCAAGTGAATACTAAACACTCCTTTATAATTGAAATGGGGCAATTTTTGACGAAGATATGGCCATTTATTTCAAGGTTGACCCTATTTAATGTTTGCCCTATAATTTCTATTAATCGAAGAATATCCCTTTATATCTTTCTTAGATGAGTCGGAAGTCAAATTATTTTAATGCAATTTTGTTCCAAAGATTGAGTGAATTCTAAAAACACCTTTATAATTGAAATGGGGCAATTTTTGACGAAGATATGGCCATTTATTTCAAGGTAGACCCTATTTAATGTTTGGCTTATATTTTCTATTAATCGAAGAAATATCCCTTAATATCTTTCTTAGATGAGTCGGAAGTCAAATTATTTTAATGCAGTTTTGTTTCAAAGATCAAGTGAATTCTAAAAACACCTTTATAATTGAAATGGGGCAATTTTTGACGAAGATATGGCCATTTATTTCAAGGTAGACCCTATTTAATGCTTTCCATATATTTTCTATTTATCGAAGAATATCCCTTAATATCTTTCTTAGATGAGTCGGAAGTCAAATTATTTTAACGCAGTTTTGTTCCAAAGATTGAGTGAATTCTAAAAACACCTTTATAATTGAAATGGGGCAATTTTTGACGAAGATATGGCCAATTATTTCAAGGTTGACCCTATTTAATGTTTGGCTTATATTTTCTATTAATCGAAGAATATCCCTTAATATCTTTCTTAGATGAGTCGGAAGTCAAATTATTTTAATGCAATTTTGTTCCAAAGATCAAGTGAATACTAAACACTCCTTTATAATTGAAATGGGGCAATTTTTGACGAAGATATGGCCATTTATTTCAAGGTTGACCCTATTTAATGTTTGCCTTATAATTTCTATTAATCGAAGAATATCCCTTTATATCTTTCTTAGATGAGTCGGAAGTCAAATTATTTTAATGCAATTTTGTTCCAAAGATCAAGTGAATACTAAAAACTCCTTTATAATTGAAATGGGGCAATTTTTGACATAGATATGGCCATTTATTTCAAGGTAGACCCTATTTAATGCTTTCCATATATTTTCTATTTATCGAAGAATATCCCTTAATATCTTTCTTAGATGAGTCGGAAGTCAAATTATTTTAATGCAATTTTGTTGCAAAGATTGAGCGAATTCTAAAAACACCTTTATAATTGAAATGGGGCAATTTTTGACGAAGATATGGCCATTTATATCAAGGTAGACCCTATTTAATACTTTCCATATATTTTCTGTTAATCAAAGAATATCCCTTAATATCTTTCTTAGATGAGTCGGAAGTCAAATTATTTTAACGCAGTTTTATTCCAAAGATTGAGTGAATTCTAAAAACACATTTATAATTGAAATGGAGCAATTTTTGACGAAGATATGGCCATTTATTTCAAGGTAGACCCTATTTAATGCTTTCAATATATTTTTTATTTATCGAAGAATATCCCTTAATACCTTTCTTAGATGAGTCGGAAGTCAAATTGTTTGAATGCAGTTTTGTTCCAAAGATCGAGTGAATTGTAAAAACACCTTTATAATTGAAATGGGACAATTTTTGACGAAGATATGGCCATTTATTTCAAGGTAGAGCCTATTTAATGCTTTCCATATATTTTCTATTTATCGAGGAATATCCTTTAATATCTTTCTTAGATGAGTCGGAAGTCAAATTATTTTAATGCAGTTATGTTCCAAAGATCGAGTTAATTCTTAAAACACCTTTATAATTGAAATGGGGCAATTTTTGACGAAGATATGGCCATTTATTTCAAGGTTGACCCTATTTAATGCTTTCCATATATTTTCTATTTATCGAAGAATATCCCTTAGTATCTCTCTCAGATGAGTCGGAGGTCAACTTATTTTAATACAATTTTGTTCCAAAGATCAAGTGAATTCTAAATACACCTTTATAATTGAAATGGGTCAATTTTTGACGAAGATATGGCCATTTATTTCAAGGTAGACCCTATTTAATGCTTTCCACATATTTTCTATTTATCAAAGAATATCCCTTAATATCTTTCTTAGATGAGTCGGAAGTCAAATTATTTTAATGCAGTTTTGTTTCAAAGATTGAGTGAATTCTAAAAACACCTTTATAATTGAAATGGGGCAATTTTTGACGAAGATATGGCCATTTATTTCAAGGTTGACCCTATTTAATGTTTGGCTTATATTTTCTATTTATCGAAGAATATCCCTTAATATCTTTCTTAGATGAGTCGGAAGTCAAATTATTTTAAAGCAATTTTGTTCCAAAGATTGAGTGAATTTTAAAAACACCTTTATAATTGAAATCGGGCAATTTTTGACGAAGATATGGCCATTTATTTCAAGGTAGAGCCTATTTAATGCTTTCCATATATTTTCTATTTATCGAAGAATATCCCTTAATATCTTTCTTAGATGAGTCGGAAGTCAAATTATTTTAATGCAGTTTTGTTCCAAAGATCGAGTGAATTCTAAAAACACCTTTATACTTGAAATGGGGCAATTTTTGACGAAGATATGGCCATTTATTTCAAGGTAGACCCTATTTAATGCTTTCCATATATTTTCTATTTATCGAAGAATATCCCTTAATATCTTTCTTAGATGAGTCGGAAGTCAAATTATTTTAATGCAGTTTTGTTTCAAAGATTAAGTGAATTCTAAAAACACCTTTATAATTGAAATAGGACAATTTTTGACGAAGATATGGCCATTTATTTCAAGGTAGACCCTATTTAATGCTTTCCATATATTTTCTGTTAATCAAGAATATCCCTTAATATCTTTCTTAGATGAGTCGGAAGTCAAATTATTTTAATGCAGTTTTGTTTCAAAGATCGAGTGAATTCTAAAAACACCTTTATAATTGTAATGGGGCAATTTTTGACGAAGATATGGCCATTTATTTCAAGGTAGACCCTATTTAATACTTTCCATATATTTTCTATTTATCGAAGAATATCCCTTAATACCTTTCTTAGATGAGTCGGAAGTCAAATTATTTTAATGCAGTTTTGTTCCAAAGATCGAGCCAATTCTAAAAAAACCTTTATAATTGAAATGGGGCAATTTTTGACGAAGATATGGCCATTTATTTCAAGGTAGAGCCTATTTTATGCTTTCCATATATTTTCTATTTATCGAAGAATATCCCTTAATATCTTTCTTAGATGAGTCGGAAGTCAAATTATTTTAGTGCAGTTTTGTTCCAAAGATCGAGTGAATTCTAAAAACACCTTTATAATTGAAATGGAGCAATTTTTGACGAAGATATGGCCATTTATTTCAAGGCAGACCCTATTTAATACTTTCCATATATTTTCTATTTATCGAAGAATATCCCTTAATATCTTTCTTAGATGAGTCGGAAGTCAAATTATTTTAATGCAGTTTTGTTCCAAAGATCGAGCCAATTCTAAAAACACCTTTATAATTGAAATGGGGCAATTTTTGACGAAGATATGGCCATTTATTTCAAGGTAGAGCCTATTTTATGCTTTCCATATATTTTCTATTTATCGAAGAATATCCCTTAATATCTTTCTTAGATGAGTCGGAAGTCAAATTATTTGAATGCAGTTTTGTTCCAAAGATCGAGCCAATTTTAAAAACACCTTTATGGTCGAAATGGGGCAATTTTTGACGAAGATATGGCCATTTATTTCAAGGTAGACCCTACTTAATACTTTCCATATATTTTCTGTTAATCAAGAATATCCCTTAATATCTTTCTTATATGAGTCTGAAGTCAAATTATTTTAATGCAATTTTATTCCAAAGATTGAGTGAATTCTAAAAACACCTTTATAATTGAAATGGGGCAATTTTTGACGAAGATATGGCCATTTATTTCAAGGTAGACCCTATTTAATACTTTCCATATATTTTCTATTTATCGAAGAATATCCCTTAATACCTTTCTTAGATGAGTCGGAAGTCAAATTATTTGAATGCAGTTTTGTTCCAAAGATCGAGCCAATTTTAAAAACACCTTTATGGTCGAAATGGGGCAATTTTTGACGAAGATATGGCCATTTATTTCAAGGTAGAGCCTATTTAATGCTTTCCATATATTTTCTATTTATCGAAGAATATCCCTTAATATCTTTCTTAGATGAGTCGGAAGTCAAATTATTTTAATGCAGTTTTGTTTCAAAGATCAAGCGAATTTTTAAAACACCTTTATAATTGAAATGGGGCAATTTTTGACGAAGATATGGCCATTTATTTCAAGGTAGACCCTATTTAATGCTTTCCATATATTTTCTATTTATCGAAGAATATCCCTTAATATCTTTCTTAGATGAGTCGGAAGTCAAATTATTTTAACGCAGTTTTGTTCCAAAGATTGAGTGAATTCTAAAAACACCTTTATAATTGAAATGGAGCAATTTTTGACGAAGATATGGCCATTTATTTCAAGGTAGACCCTATTTAATACTTTCCATATATTTTCTATTTATCGAAGAATATCCCTTAATACCTTTCTTAGATGAGTCGGAAGTCAAATTGTTTGAATGCAGTTTTGTTCCAAAGATCGAGTGAATTGTAAAAACACCTTTATAATTGAAATGGGACAATTTTTGACGAAGATATGGCCATTTATTTCAAGGTAGACCCTATTTAATGCTTTCCATATATTTTCTATTTATCGAAGAATATCCCTTAATATCTTTCTTAGATGAGTCGGAAGTCAAATTATTTTAATGCAGTTTTGTTCCAAAGATCGAGCCAATTTTAAAAACACCTTTATGGTCGAAATGGGGCAATTTTTGACGAAGATATGGCCATTTATTTCAAGGTAGAGCCTATTTAATGCTTTCCATATATTTTCTATTTATCGAAGAATATCCCTTAATATCTTTCTTAGATGAGTCGGAAGTCAAATTATTTTAGTGCAGTTTTGTTCCAAAGATCGAGTGAATTCTAAAAACACCTTTATAATTGAAATGGGGCAATTTTTGACGAAGATATGGCCATTTATTTCAAGGTAGAGCCTATTTTATGCTTTCCATATATTTTCTATTTATCGAAGAATATCCCTTAATATCTTTCTTAGATGAGTCGGAAGTCAAATTATTTGAATGCAGTTTTGTTCCAAAGATCGAACCAATTTTAAAAACACCTTTATGGTCGAAATGGGGCAATTTTTGACGAAGATATGGCCATTTATTTCAAGGTAGACCCTATTTAATACTTTCCATATATTTTCTATTTATCGAAGAATATCCCTTAATATCTTTCTTAGATGAGTCGGAAGTCAAATTATTTTAATGCAGTTTTGTTCCAAAGATTGAGTGAATTCTAAAAACACCTTTATAATTGAAATGGGACAATTTTTGACGAAGATATGGCCATTTATTTCAAGGTAGACCCTATTTAATGCTTTCCATATATTTTCTATTTATCGAAGAATATCCCTTAATATCTTTCTTAGATGAGTCGGAAGTCAAATTATTTTAATGCAGTTTTGTTCCAAAGATCGAGCCAATTCTAAAAATACCTTTATATTTGAAATGGGGCAATTTTTGACGAAGATATAGCCATTTATTTCCAGGTTGACCCTATTTTATGCTTTCCATATATTTTCTATTTATCGAAGAATATCCCTTAATATCTTTCTTAGATGAGTCGGAAGTCAAATTATTTTAGTGCAGTTTTGTTCCAAAGATCGAGTGAATTCTAAAAACACCTTTATAATTGAAATGGAGCAATTTTTGACGAAGATATGGCCATTTATTTCAAGGCAGACCCTATTTAATACTTTCCATATATTTTCTATTTATCGAAGAATATCCCTTAATATCTTTCTTAGATGAGTCGGAAGTCAAATTATTTTAATGCAGTTTTGTTCCAAAGATCGAGCCAATTCTAAAAACACCTTTATAATTGAAATGGGGCAATTTTTGACGAAGATATGGCCATTTATTTCAAGGTAGAGCCTATTTTATGCTTTCCATATATTTTCTATTTATCGAAGAATATCCCTTAATATCTTTCTTAGATGAGTCGGAAGTCAAATTATTTGAATGCAGTTTTGTTCCAAAGATCGAGCCAATTTTAAAAACACCTTTATGGTCGAAATGGGGCAATTTTTGACGAAGATATGGCCATTTATTTCAAGGTAGACCCTACTTAATACTTTCCATATATTTTCTGTTAATCAAGAATATCCCTTAATATCTTTCTTATATGAGTCTGAAGTCAAATTATTTTAATGCAATTTTATTCCAAAGATTGAGTGAATTCTAAAAACACCTTTATAATTGAAATGGGGCAATTTTTGACGAAGATATGGCCATTTATTTCAAGGTAGACCCTATTTAATACTTTCCATATATTTTCTATTTATCGAAGAATATCCCTTAATACCTTTCTTAGATGAGTCGGAAGTCAAATTATTTGAATGCAGTTTTGTTCCAAAGATCGAGCCAATTTTAAAAACACCTTTATGGTCGAAATGGGGCAATTTTTGACGAAGATATGGCCATTTATTTCAAGGTAGAGCCTATTTAATGCTTTCCATATATTTTCTATTTATCGAAGAATATCCCTTAATATCTTTCTTAGATGAGTCGGAAGTCAAATTATTTTAATGCAGTTTTGTTTCAAAGATCAAGCGAATTTTTAAAACACCTTTATAATTGAAATGGGGCAATTTTTGACGAAGATATGGCCATTTATTTCAAGGTAGACCCTATTTAATGCTTTCCATATATTTTCTATTTATCGAAGAATATCCCTTAATATCTTTCTTAGATGAGTCGGAAGTCAAATTATTTTAACGCAGTTTTGTTCCAAAGATTGAGTGAATTCTAAAAACACCTTTATAATTGAAATGGAGCAATTTTTGACGAAGATATGGCCATTTATTTCAAGGTAGACCCTATTTAATACTTTCCATATATTTTCTATTTATCGAAGAATATCCCTTAATACCTTTCTTAGATGAGTCGGAAGTCAAATTGTTTGAATGCAGTTTTGTTCCAAAGATCGAGTGAATTGTAAAAACACCTTTATAATTGAAATGGGACAATTTTTGACGAAGATATGGCCATTTATTTCAAGGTAGACCCTATTTAATGCTTTCCATATATTTTCTATTTATCGAAGAATATCCCTTAATATCTTTCTTAGATGAGTCGGAAGTCAAATTATTTTAACGCAGTTTTGTTCCAAAGATTGAGTGAATTCTAAAAACACCTTTATAATTGAAATGGAGCAATTTTTGACGAAGATATGGCCATTTATTTCAAGGTAGACCCTATTTAATACTTTCCATATATTTTCTATTTATCGAAGAATATCCCTTAATACCTTTCTTAGATGAGTCGGAAGTCAAATTGTTTGAATGCAGTTTTGTTCCAAAGATCGAGTGAATTGTAAAAACACCTTTATAATTGAAATGGGACAATTTTTGACGAAGATATGGCCATTTATTTCAAGGTAGAGCCTATTTAATGCTTTCCATATATTTTCAATTTATCGAGGAATATCCTTTAATATCTTTCTTAGATGAGTCGGAAGTCAAATTATTTTAATGCAGTTATGTTCCAAAGATCGAGTTAATTCTTAAAACACCTTTATAATTGAAATGGGGCAATTTTTGACGAAGATATGGCCATTTATTTCAAGGTAGAGCCTATTTAATGCTTTCCATATATTTTCTATTTATCGAAGAATATCCCTTAATATCTTTCTTAGATGAGTCGGAAGTCAAATTATTTTAATGCAGTTTTGTTTCAAAGATCAAGCGAATTTTTAAAACACCTTTATAATTGAAATGGGGCAATTTTTGACGAAGATATGGCCATTTATTTCAAGGTAGACCCTATTTAATACTTTCCATATATTTTCTGTTAATCAAAGAATATCCCTTAATATCTTTCTTAGATGAGTCGGAAGTCAAATTATTTTAACGCAGTTTTATTCCAAAGATTGAGTGAATTCTAAAAACACATTTATAATTGAAATGGAGCAATTTTTGACGAAGATATGGCCATTTATTTCAAGGTAGACCCTATTTAATGCTTTCAATATATTTTTTATTTATCGAAGAATATCCCTTAATACCTTTCTTAGATGAGTCGGAAGTCAAATTGTTTGAATGCAGTTTTGTTCCAAAGATCGAGTGAATTGTAAAAACACCTTTATAATTGAAATGGGACAATTTTTGACGAAGATATGGCCATTTATTTCAAGGTAGAGCCTATTTAATGCTTTCCATATATTTTCTATTTATCGAGGAATATCCTTTAATATCTTTCTTAGATGAGTCGGAAGTCAAATTATTTTAATGCAGTTATGTTCCAAAGATCGAGTTAATTCTTAAAACACCTTTATAATTGAAATGGGGCAATTTTTGACGAAGATATGGCCATTTATTTCAAGGTTGACCCTATTTAATGCTTTCCATATATTTTCTATTTATCGAAGAATATCCCTTAATATCTTTCTAAGATGAGTTGGAAGTCAATTTTTTTTAATGCAGTTTTCTTCCAAAGATCAAGCGAATTCTAAAAACACCTTTATAATTGAAATGGGGCAATTTTTGACGAAGATATAGCCATTTATTTCAAGGTAGACCCTATTTAATGCTTTCCACATATTTTCTATTTATCAAAGAATATCCCTTAATATCTTTCTTAGATGAGTCGGAAGTCAAATTATTTTAATGCAGTTTTGTTTCAAAGATTGAGTGAATTCTAAAAACACCTTTATAATTGAAATGGGGCAATTTTTGACGAAGATATGGCCATTTATTTCAAGGTTGACCCTATTTAATGTTTGGCTTATATTTTCTATTTATCGAAGAATATCCCTTAATATCTTTCTTAGATGAGTCGGAAGTCAAATTATTTTAAAGCAATTTTGTTCCAAAGATTGAGTGAATTTTAAAAACACCTTTATAATTGAAATCGGGCAATTTTTGACGAAGATATGGCCATTTATTTCAAGGTAGAGCCTATTTAATGCTTTCCATATATTTTCTATTTATCGAAGAATATCCCTTAATATCTTTCTTAGATGAGTCGGAAGTCAAATTATTTTAATGCAGTTTTGTTCCAAAGATCGAGTGAATTCTAAAAACACCTTTATACTTGAAATGGGGCAATTTTTGACGAAGATATGGCCATTTATTTCAAGGTAGACGCTATTTAATGCTTTCCATATATTTTCTATTTATCGAAGAATATCCCTTAATATCTTTCTTAGATGAGTCGGAAGTCAAATTATTTTAATGCAGTTTTGTTTCAAAGATTAAGTGAATTCTAAAAACACCTTTATAATTGAAATAGGACAATTTTTGACGAAGATATGGCCATTTATTTCAAGGTAGACCCTATTTAATGCTTTCCATAAATTTTCTGTTAATCAAGAATATCCCTTAATATCTTTCTTAGATGAGTCGGAAGTCAAATTATTTTAATGCAGTTTTGTTTCAAAGATCGAGTGAATTCTAAAAACACCTTTATAATTGAAATGGGACAATTTTTGACGAAGATATGGCCATTTATTTCAAGGTAGAGCCTATTTAATGCTTTCCATATATTTTCAATTTATCGAGGAATATCCTTTAATATCTTTCTTAGATGAGTCGGAAGTCAAATTATTTTAATGCAGTTATGTTCCAAAGATCGAGTTAATTCTTAAAACACCTTTATAATTGAAATGGGGCAATTTTTGACGAAGATATGGCCATTTATTTCAAGGTAGAGCCTATTTAATGCTTTCCATATATTTTCTATTTATCGAAGAATATCCCTTAATATCTTTCTTAGATGAGTCGGAAGTCAAATTATTTTAATGCAGTTTTGTTTCAAAGATCAAGCGAATTTTTAAAACACCTTTATAATTGAAATGGGGCAATTTTTGACGAAGATATGGCCATTTATTTCAAGGTAGACCCTATTTAATGCTTTCCATATATTTTCTGTTAATCAAAGAATATCCCTTAATATCTTTCTTAGATGAGTCGGAAGTCAAATTATTTTAATGCAGTTTTGTTCCAAAGATTGAGTGAATTCTAAAAACACATTTATAATTGAAATGGAGCAATTTTTGACGAAGATATGGCCATTTATTTCAAGGTAGACCCTATTTAATGTTTGGCTTATATTTTCTATTAATCGAAGAATATCCCTTAATATCTTTCTTAGATGAGTCGGAAGTCAAATTATTTTAAAGCAATTTTGTTCCAAAGATCAAGTGAATTCTAAAAACACCTTTATAATTGAAATCGGGCAATTTTTGACGAAGATATGGCCATTTATTTCAAGGTAGAGCCTATTTAATGCTTTCCATATATTTTCTATTTATCGAAGAATATCCCTTAATATCTTTCTTAGATGAGTCGGAAGTCAAATTATTTTAATGCAGTTTTGTTCCAAAGATCGAGTGAATTCTAAAAACACCTTTATACTTGAAATGGGGCAATTTTTGACGAAGATATGGCCATTTATTTCAAGGTAGACCCTATTTAATGCTTTCCATATATTTTCTATTTATCGAAGAATATCCCTTAATATCTTTCTTAGATGAGTCGGAAGTCAAATTATTTTAATGCAGTTTTGTTTCAAAGATTAAGTGAATTCTAAAAACACCTTTATAATTGAAATAGGACAATTTTTGACGAAGATATGGCCATTTATTTCAAGGTAGACCCTATTTAATGCTTTCCATATATTTTCTGTTAATCAAGAATATCCCTTAATATCTTTCTTAGATGAGTCGGAAGTCAAATTATTTTAATGCAGTTTTGTTCCAAAGATCGAGTGAATTCTAAAAACACCTTTATAATTGAAATGGAGCAATTTTTGACGAAGATATGGCCATTTATTTCAAGGTAGACCCTATTTAATGCTTTCCATATATTTTCTATTTATCGAAGAATATCCCTTAATACCTTTCTTAGATGAGTCGGAAGTCAAATTATTTTAATGCAGTTTTGTTCCAAAGATCGAGCCAATTCTAAAAAAAACCTTTATAATTGAAATGGGGCAATTTTTGACGAAGATATGGCCATTTATTTCAAGGTAGAGCCTATTTTATGCTTTCCATATATTTTCTATTTATCGAAGAATATCCCTTAATATCTTTCTTAGATGAGTCGGAAGTCAAATTATTTTAGTGCAGTTTTGTTCCAAAGATCGAGTGAATTCTAAAAACACCTTTATAATTGAAATGGAGCAATTTTTGACGAAGATATGGCCATTTATTTCAAGGCAGACCCTATTTAATACTTTCCATATATTTTCTATTTATCGAAGAATATCCCTTAATACCTTTCTTAGATGAGTCGGAAGTCAAATTATTTTAATGCAGTTTTGTTCCAAAGATCGAGCCAATTCTAAAAACACCTTTATAATTGAAATGGGGCAATTTTTGACGAAGATATGGCCATTTATTTCAAGGTAGAGCCTATTTTATGCTTTCCATATATTTTCTATTTATCGAAGAATATCCCTTAATATCTTTCTTAGATGAGTCGGAAGTCAAATTATTTGAATGCAGTTTTGTTCCAAAGATCGAGCCAATTTTAAAAACACCTTTATGGTCGAAATGGGGCAATTTTTGACGAAGATATGGCCATTTATTTCAAGGTAGACCCTACTTAATACTTTCCATATATTTTCTGTTAATCAAGAATATCCCTTAATATCTTTCTTATATGAGTCTGAAGTCAAATTATTTTAATGCAATTTTATTCCAAAGATTGAGTGAATTCTAAAAACACCTTTATAATTGAAATGGGGCAATTTTTGACGAAGATATGGCCATTTATTTCAAGGTAGACCCTATTTAATACTTTCCATATATTTTCTATTTATCGAAGAATATCCCTTAATACCTTTCTTAGATGAGTCGGAAGTCAAATTATTTGAATGCAGTTTTGTTCCAAAGATCGAGCCAATTTTAAAAACACCTTTATGGTCGAAATGGGGCAATTTTTGACGAAGATATGGCCATTTATTTCAAGGTAGAGCCTATTTAATGCTTTCCATATATTTTCTATTTATCGAAGAATATCCCTTAATATCTTTCTTAGATGAGTCGGAAGTCAAATTATTTTAATGCAGTTTTGTTTCAAAGATCAAGCGAATTTTTAAAACACCTTTATAATTGAAATGGGGCAATTTTTGACGAAGATATGGCCATTTATTTCAAGGTAGACCCTATTTAATGCTTTCCATATATTTTCTATTTATCGAAGAATATCCCTTAATATCTTTCTTAGATGAGTCGGAAGTCAAATTATTTTAACGCAGTTTTGTTCCAAAGATTGAGTGAATTCTAAAAACACCTTTATAATTGAAATGGAGCAATTTTTGACGAAGATATGGCCATTTATTTCAAGGTAGACCCTATTTAATACTTTCCATATATTTTCTATTTATCGAAGAATATCCCTTAATACCTTTCTTAGATGAGTCGGAAGTCAAATTATTTTAATGCAGTTTTGTTCCAAAGATCGAGCCAATTCTAAAAACACCTTTATAATTGAAATGGGGCAATTTTTGACGAAGATATGGCCATTTATTTCAAGGTAGAGCCTATTTTATGCTTTCCATATATTTTCTATTTATCGAAGAATATCCCTTAATATCTTTCTTAGATGAGTCGGAAGTCAAATTATTTTAGTGCAGTTTTGTTCCAAAGATCGAGTGAATTCTAAAAACACCTTTATAATTGAAATGGAGCAATTTTTGACGAAGATATGGCCATTTATTTCAAGGCAGACCCTATTTAATACTTTCCATATATTTTCTATTTATCGAAGAATATCCCTTAATACCTTTCTTAGATGAGTCGGAAGTCAAATTATTTTAATGCAGTTTTGTTCCAAAGATCGAGCCAATTCTAAAAACACCTTTATAATTGAAATGGGGCAATTTTTGACGAAGATATGGCCATTTATTTCAAGGTAGAGCCTATTTAATGCTTTCCATATATTTTCTATTTATCGAAGAATATCCCTTAATATCTTTCTTAGATGAGTCGGAAGTCAAATTATTTGAATGCAGTTTTGTTCCAAAGATCGAGCCAATTTTAAAAACACCTTTATGGTCGAAATGGGGCAATTTTTGACGAAGATATGGCCATTTATTTCAAGGTAGACCCTACTTAATACTTTCCATATATTTTCTGTTAATCAAGAATATCCCTTAATATCTTTCTTATATGAGTCTGAAGTCAAATTATTTTAATGCAATTTTATTCCAAAGATTGAGTGAATTCTAAAAACACCTTTATAATTGAAATGGGGCAATTTTTGACGAAGATATGGCCATTTATTTCAAGGTAGACCCTATTTAATACTTTCCATATATTTTCTATTTATCGAAGAATATCCCTTAATACCTTTCTTAGATGAGTCGGAAGTCAAATTATTTGAATGCAGTTTTGTTCCAAAGATCGAGCCAATTTTAAAAACACCTTTATGGTCGAAATGGGGCAATTTTTGACGAAGATATGGCCATTTATTTCAAGGTAGACCCTATTTAATGCTTTCCATATATTTTCTATTTATCGAAGAATATCCCTTAATATCTTTCTTAGATGAGTCGGAAGTCAAATTATTTTAGTGCAGTTTTGTTCCAAAGATCGAGTGAATTCTAAAAACACCTTTATAATTGAAATGGAGCAATTTTTGACGAAGATATGGCCATTTATTTCAAGGTAGACCCTATTTAATGCTTTCCATATATTTTCTATTTATCGAAGAATATCCCTTAATATCTTTCTTAGATGAGTCGGAAGTCAAATTATTTTAATGCAGTTTTGTTCCAAAGATTGAGTGAATTCTAAAAACACCTTTATAATTGAAATGGGGCAATTTTTGACGAAGATATGGCCATTTATTTCAAGGTAGACCCTATTTAATACTTTCCATATATTTTCTGTTAATCAAAGAATATCCCTTAATATCTTTCTTAGATGAGTCGGAAGTCAAATTATTTTAACGCAGTTTTATTCCAAAGATTGAGTGAATTCTAAAATCACCTTTATAATTGAAATGGAGCAATTTTTGACGAAGATATGGCCGTTTATTTCAAGGTAGACCCTATTTAATACTTTATATATATTTTCTATTTATCGAAGAATATCCCTTAATATCTTTCTTAGATGAGTCGGAAGTCAAATTATTTGAATGCAGTTTTGTTCCAAAGATCAAGCGAATTCTAAAAACACCTTTATAATTGAATTGGGGCAATTTTTGACGAAGATATGGCCATTTATTTCAAGGTAGACCCTATTTTATGCTTTCCATATATTTTCTATTTATCGAAGAATATCCCTTAATATCTTTCTTAGATGAGTCGGAAGTCAAATTATTTTAGTGCAGTTTTGTTCCAAAGATCGAGTGAATTCTAAAAACACCTTTATAATTGAAATGGAGCAATTTTTGACGAAGATATGGCCATTTATTTCAAGGTAGACCCTATTTAATACTTTCCATATATTTTCTATTTATCGAAGAATATCCCTTAATATCTTTCTTAGATGAGTCGGAAGTCAAATTATTTTAATGCAGTTTTGTTCCAAAGATTGAGTGAATTCTAAAAACACCTTTATAATTGAAATGGGGCAATTTTTGACGAAGATATGGCCATTTATTTCAAGGTAGACCCTATTTAATACTTTCCATATATTTTCTGTTAATCAAAGAATATCCCTTAATATCTTTCTTAGATGAGTCGGAAGTCAAATTATTTTAACGCAGTTTTATTCCAAAGATTGAGTGAATTCTAAAATCACCTTTATAATTGAAATGGAGCAATTTTTGACGAAGATATGGCCGTTTATTTCAAGGTAGACCCTATTTAATACTTTATATATATTTTCTATTTATCGAAGAATATCCCTTAATATCTTTCTTAGATGAGTCGGAAGTCAAATTATTTGAATGCAGTTTTGTTCCAAAGATCAAGCGAATTCTAAAAACACCTTTATAATTGAATTGGGGCAATTTTTGACGAAGATATGGCCATTTATTTCAAGGTAGAGCCTATTTTATGCTTTCCATATATTTTCTATTTATCGAAGAATATCCCTTAATATCTTTCTTAGATGAGTCGGAAGTCAAATTATTTTAGTGCAGTTTTGTTCCAAAGATCGAGCCAATTCTAAAAACACCTTTATGGTCGAAATGGGGCAATTTTTGACGAAGATATGGCCATTTATTTCTAGGTAGACCCTATTTAATACTTTCCATATATTTTCTATTTATCGAAGAATATCCCTTAATATCTTTCTTAGATGAGTCGGAAGTCAAATTATTTTAATGCAGTTTTGTTCCAAAGATTGAGTGAATTCTAAAAACACCTTTATAATTGAAATGGGGCAATTTTTGACGAAGATATGGCCATTTATTTCAAGGTAGACCCTATTTAATACTTTCCATATATTTTCTGTTAATCAAAGAATATCCCTTAATATCTTTCTTAGATGAGTCGGAAGTCAAATTATTTTAACGCAGTTTTATTCCAAAGATTGAGTGAATTCTAAAATCACCTTTATAATTGAAATGGAGCAATTTTTGACGAAGATATGGCCGTTTATTTCAAGGTAGACCCTATTTAATACTTTATATATATTTTCTATTTATCGAAGAATATCCCTTAATACCTTTCTTAGATGAGTCGGAAGTCGAATTATTTGAATGCAGTTTTGTTCCAAAGATCGAGCCAATTTTAAAAACACCTTTATGGTCGAAATGGGGCAATTTTTGACGAAGATATGGCCATTTATTTCAAGGTAGACCCTACTTAATACTTTCCATATATTTTCTGTTAATCAAGAATATCCCTTAATATCTTTCTTATATGAGTCTGAAATCAAATTATTTTAATGCAATTTTATTCCAAAGATTGAGTGAATTCTAAAAACACCTTTATAATTGAAATGGAGCAATTTTTGACGAAGATATGGCCATTTATTTCAAGGTAGACCCTATTTAATACTTTCCATATATTTTATATTTATTGAAGAATATCACTTAATATCTTTCTTAGATGAGTCGGAAGTCAAATTATTTTAATGCAGTTTTGTTCCAAAGATCAAGCCAATTCTAAAAACACCTTTATAATTGAAATGGGGCAATTTTTGACGAAGATATGACCATTTATTTCAAGGTAGACCCTATTTAATACTTTCCATATATTTTCTGTTAATCAAAGAATATTCCTTAATATCTTTCTTAGATGAGTCGGAAGTCAAATTATTTTAATGCAGTTTTGTTGCAAAGATCGAGCCAATTCTAAAAAACACCTTTATGGTCGAAATGGGGCAATTTTTGACGAAGATATGGCCATTTATTTCAAGGTAGACCCTATTTAATACTTTCCATATATTTTCTGTTAATCAAGAATATCCCTTAATATCTTTCTTATATGAGTGTGAAGTCAAATTATTTTAATGCAGTTTTGTTTCAAGGATCGAGCCAATTCTAAAAACACCTTTATAATTGAAATGGGGCAATTTTTGACGAAGATATGGCCATTTATTTCAAGGTAGACCCTATTTAATACTTTCCATATATTTTCTGTTAATCAAAGAATATCCCTTAATATCTTTCTTAGATGAGTCGGAAGTCAAATTATTTTAACGCAGTTTTATTCCAAAGATTGAGTGAATTCTAAAATCACCTTTATAATTGAAATGGAGCAATTTTTGACGAAGATATGGCCGTTTATTTCAAGGTAGACCCTATTTAATACTTTATATATATTTTCTATTTATCGAAGAATATCCCTTAATATCTTTCTTAGATGAGTCGGAAGTCAAATTATTTGAATGCAGTTTTGTTCCAAAGATCAAGCGAATTCTAAAAACACCTTTATAATTGAATTGGGGCAATTTTTGACGAAGATATAGCCATTTATTTCAAGGTAGAGCCTATTTAATGCTTTCCATATATTTTCTATTTATCGAAGAATATCCCTTAATATCTTTCTTAGATGAGTCGGAAGTCAAATTATTTTAATGCAATTTTGTTGCAAAGATTGAGCGAATTCTAAAAACACCTTTATAATTGAAATGGGACAATTTTTGACGAAGATATGGCCATTTATTTCAAGGTAGACCCTATTTAATACTTTTCATATGTTTTATATTTATCGAAGAATATCCCTTAATACCTTTCTTAGATGAGTCGGAAGTCAAATTATTTTAACGCAGTTTTATTTCAAAGATTGAGTGAATTCTAAAAACACCTTTATAATTGAAATGGAGCAATTTTTGACTAAGATATGGCCATTTATTTCAAGGTAGACCCTATTTAATACTTTCCATATATTTTCTATTTATCGAAGAATATCCCTTAATACCTTTCTTAGATGAGTCGGAAGTCAAATTATTTGAATGCAGTTTTGTTCCAAAGATTGAGTGAATTCTTAAAACACCTTTATAATTGAAATGGGGCAATTTTTGACGAAGATATAGCCATTTATTTCAAGGTAGAGCCTATTTAATGCTTTCCATATATTTTCTATTTGTCGAAGAATATCCCTTAATATCTTTCTTAGATGAGTCGGAAGTCAAATTATTTTAATGCAGTTTTGTTCCAAAGATCGAGTGAATTCTTAAAACACCTTTATAATTGAAATGGGGCAATTTTTGACGAAGATATGGCCATTTATTTCAAGGTTGACCCTATTTAATGTTTGGCTTATATTTTCTATTAATCGAAGAATATCCCTTAATATCTTTCTTAGATGAGTCGGAAGTCAAATTATTTTAATGCAGTTTTGTTCCAAAGATCGAGCCAATTTAAAAACACCTTTATAATTGAAATGGGGCAATTTGAGACGAAGATATGGCCATTTATTTCAAGGTAGACCCTATTTAATACTTTCCATATATTTTCTATTTATCGAAAAATATCCCTTAATACCTTTCTTAGATGAGTCGGAAGTCAAATTATTTGAATGCAGTTTTGTTCCAAAGATTGAGTGAATTCTAAAAACACCTTATATTTATTTCAAGGTAGACCCTATTTAATACTTTCCATATATTTTCTGTTAATCAAAAATATCCCTTAATATCTTTCTTATATGAGTCTGAAGTCAAATTATTTTAATGCAGTTTTGTTCCAAAGATCGAGCCAATTTTAAAAACACCTTTATGATTGAAATGGGGCAATTTTTGACGAAGATATGGCCATTTATTTCAAGGTAGACCCTCTTTTATACTTTCCATATATTTTCTGTTAATCAAAGAATATCCCTTAATATCTTTCTTAGATGAGTCGGAAGTCAAATTATTTTAACGCAGTTTAATTCCAAAGATTAAGTGAATTCTAAAAAACACCTTTATAATTGAAATGGGGCAATTTTTGACGAAGATATGGCCATTTATTTCAAGGTAGACCCTATTTAATACTTTTCATATATTTTATATTTATCGAAGAATATCCCTTAATACCTTTCTTAGATGAGTCGGAAGTCAAATTATTTGAATGCAGTTTTGTTCCAAAGATCAAGCGAATTCTAAAAACATCTTTATAATTGAAATGGGGCAATTTTTGACGAAGATATAGCCATTTATTTCAAGGTAGAGCCTATTTAATGCTTTCCATATATTTTCTATTTATCGAAGAATATCCCTTAATATCTGTCTTAGATGAGTCGGAAGTCAAATTATTTTAATGCAGTTTTGTTCCAAAGATCGAGTGAATTCTTAAAACAACTTTATAATTGAAATGGGGCAATTTTTGACGAAGATATGGCCATTTATTTCAAGGTAGACCCTATTTAATACTTTCCATATATTTTCTGTTAATCAAAGAATATCCCTTAATATCTTTCTTAGATGAGTCGGAAGTCAAATTATTTTAACGCAATTTTATTCCAAAGATTGAGTGAATTCTAAAAACACCTTTATAATTGAAATGGAGCAATTTTTGACGAAGATATGGCCATTTATTTCAAGGTAGACCCTATTTAATACTTTCCATATATTTTCTATTTATCGAAGAATATCCCTTAATACCTTTCTTAGATGAGTCGGTAGTCAAATTATTTGAATGTAGTTTTGTTCCGAAGATTGAGTGAATTCTAAAAACACCTTTATAATTGAAATGGGGCAATTTTTGACGAAGATATGGCCATTTATTTCAAGGTAGACCCTATTTAATACTTTCCATATATTTTCTGTTAATCAAGAATATCCCTTAATATCTTTCTTATATGAGTCTGAAGTCAAATTATTTTAATGCAGTTTTGTTCCAAAGATCGAGCCAATTTGAAAAACATCTTTATAATTGAAATGGGGCAATTTTTGACGAAGATATGGCCATTTATTTCAAGGTAGACCCTCTTTTATACTTTCCATATATTTTCTGTTAATCAAGGATTATCCCTTAATATCTTTCTTAGATGAGTCGGAAGTCAAATTATTTTAATGCAGTTTTATTCCAAAGATTGAGTGAATTCTAAAAACACCTTTATAATTGAAATGGGGCAATTTTTGACGAAGATATGGCCATTTATTTCAAAGTAGAGCCTATTTAATGCTTTCCATATATTTTCTATTTGTCGAAGAATATCCCTTAATATCTTTCTTAGATCAGTCGGAAGTCAAATTATTTTAAAGCAGTTTTATTTCAAAGATTGAGTGAATTCTAAAAACACCTTTATAATTGAAATGGAGCAATTTTTGACGAAGATATGGCCATTTATTTCAAGGTAGACCCTATTTAATACTTTCCATATATTTTCTATTTATCGAAGAATATCCCTTAATACCTTTCTTAGATGAGTCGGAAGTCAAATTATTTGAATGCAGTTTTGTTCCAAAGATCAAGTGAATTCTAAAAACACCTTTATAATTGAAATGGGGCAATTTTTGACGAAGATATAGCCATTTATTTCAAGGTAGAGCCTATTTAATGCTTTCCATATATTTTCTATTTATCGAAGAATATCCCTTAATATCTGTCTTAGATGAGTCGGAAGTCAAATTATTTTAACGCAGTTTAATTCCAAAGATTAAGTGAATTCTAAAAACACCTTTATAATTGAAATGGGGCAATTTTTGACGAAGATATGGCCATTTATTTCAAGGTAGACCCTATTTAATACTTTTCATATATTTTATATTTATCGAAGAATATCCCTTAATACCTTTCTTAGATGAGTCGGAAGTCAAATTATTTGAATGCAGTTTTGTTCCAAAGATCAAGCGAATTCTAAAAACATCTTTATAATTGAAATGGGGCAATTTTTGACGAAGATATAGCCATTTATTTCAAGGTAGAGCCTATTTAATGCTTTCCATATATTTTCTATTTATCGAAGAATATCCCTTAATATCTGTCTTAGATGAGTCGGAAGTCAAATTATTTTAATGCAGTTTTGTTCCAAAGATCGAGTGAATTCTTAAAACAACTTTATAATTGAAATGGGGCAATTTTTGACGAAGATATGGCCATTTATTTCAAGGTAGACCCTATTTAATACTTTCCATATATTTTCTGTTAATCAAAGAATATCCCTTAATATCTTTCTTAGATGAGTCGGAAGTCAAATTATTTTAACGCAATTTTATTCCAAAGATTGAGTGAATTCTAAAAACACCTTTATAATTGAAATGGAGCAATTTTTGACGAAGATATGGCCATTTATTTCAAGGTAGACCCTATTTAATACTTTCCATATATTTTCTATTTATCGAAGAATATCCCTTAATACCTTTCTTAGATGAGTCGGTAGTCAAATTATTTGAATGTAGTTTTGTTCCAAAGATTGAGTGAATTCTAAAAACACCTTTATAATTGAAATGGGGCAATTTTTGACGAAGATATGGCCATTTATTTCAAGGTAGACCCTATTTAATACTTTCCATATATTTTCTGTTAATCAAGAATATCCCTTAATATCTTTCTTATATGAGTCTGAAGTCAAATTATTTTAATGCAGTTTTGTTCCAAAGATCGAGCCAATTTGAAAAACATCTTTATAATTGAAATGGGGCAATTTTTGACGAAGATATGGCCATTTATTTCAAGGTAGACCCTCTTTTATACTTTCCATATATTTTCTGTTAATCAAGGAATATCCCTTAATATCTTTCTTAGATGAGTCGGAAGTCAAATTATTTTAATGCAGTTTTATTCCAAAGATTGAGTGAATTCTAAAAACACCTTTATAATTGAAATGGGGCAATTTTTGACGAAGATATGGCCATTTATTTCAAAGTAGAGCCTATTTAATGCTTTCCATATATTTTCTATTTGTCGAAGAATATCCTTTAATATCTTTCTTAGATCAGTCGGAAGTCAAATTATTTTAAAGCAGTTTTATTTCAAAGATTGAGTGAATTCTAAAAACACCTTTATAATTGAAATGGAGCAATTTTTGACGAAGATATGGCCATTTATTTCAAGGTAGACCCTATTTAATACTTTCCATATATTTTCTATTTATCGAAGAATATCCCTTAATATCTTTCTTAGATGAGTCGGAAGTCAAATTATTTGAATGCAGTTTTGTTCCAAAGATCAAGTGAATTCTAAAAACACCTTTATAATTGAAATGGGGCAATTTTTGACGAAGATATAGCCATTTATTTCAAGGTAGAGCCTACTTAATGCTTTCCATATATTTTCTATTTATCGAAGAATATCCCTTAATATCTGTCTTAGATGAGTCGGAAGTCAAATTATTTTAATGCAGTTTTGTTCCAAAGATCGAGTGAATTCTTAAAACACCTTTATAATTGAAATGGGGCAATTTTTGACGAAGATATGGCCATTTATTTCAAGGTAGACCCTATTTAATACTTTCCATATATTTTCTGTTAATCAAAGAATATCCCTTAATATCTTTCTTAGATGAGTCGGAAGTCAAATTATTTGAATGCAGTTTTGTTCCAAAGATTGAGTGAATTCTAAAAACACCTTATATTTATTTCAAGGTAGACCCTATTTAATACTTTCCATATATTTTCTGTTAATCAAAAATATCCCTTAATATCTTTCTTATATGAGTCTGAAGTCAAATTATTTTAATGCAGTTTTGTTCCAAAGATCGAGCCAATTTTAAAAACACCTTTATAATTGAAATGGGGCAATTTTTGACGAAGATATGGCCATTTATTTCAAGGTAGACCCTCTTTTATACTTTCCATATATTTTCTGTTAATCAAAGAATATCCCTTAATATCTTTCTTAGATGAGTCGGAAGTCAAATTATTTTAACGCAGTTTAATTCCAAAGATTAAGTGAATTCTAAAAACACCTTTATAATTGAAATGGGGCAATTTTTGACGAAGATATGGCCATTTATTTCAAGGTAGACCCTATTTAATACTTTTCATATATTTTATATTTATCGAAGAATATCCCTTAATACCTTTCTGAGATGTGTCGGAAGTCAAATTATTTGAATGCAGTTTTGTTCCAAAGATCAAGCGAATTCTAAAAACATCTTTATAATTGAAATGGGGCAATTTTTGACGAAGATATAGCCATTTATTTCAAGGTAGAGCCTATTTAATGCTTTCCATATATTTTCTATTTATCGAAGAATATCCCTTAATATCTGTCTTAGATGAGTCGGAAGTCAAATTATTTTAATGCAGTTTTGTTCCAAAGATCGAGTGAATTCTTAAAACAACTTTATAATTGAAATGGGGCAATTTTTGACGAAGATATGGCCATTTATTTCAAGGTAGACCCTATTTAATACTTTCCATATATTTTCTGTTAATCAAAGAATATCCCTTAATATCTTTCTTAGATGAGTCGGAAGTCAAATTATTTTAACGCAATTTTATTCCAAAGATTGAGTGAATTCTAAAAACACCTTTTTAATTGAAATGGAGCAATTTTTGACGAAGATATGGCCATTTATTTCAAGGTAGACCCTATTTAATACTTTCCATATATTTTCTATTTATCGAAGAATATCCCTTAATACCTTTCTTAGATGAGTCGGAAGTCAAATTATTTGAATGTAGTTTTGTTCCAAAGATTGAGTGAATTCTAAAAACACCTTTATAATTGAAATGGGGCAATTTTTGACGAAGATATGGCCATTTATTTCAAGGTAGACCCTATTTAATACTTTTCATATATTTTCTGTTAATCAAGAATATCCCTTAATATCTTTCTTATATGAGTCTGAAGTCAAATTATTTTAATGCAGTTTTGTTCCAAAGATCGAGCCAATTTTAAAAACATCTTTATAATTGAAATGGGGCAATTTTTGACGAAGATATGGCCATTTATTTCAAGGTAGACCCTCTTTTATACTTTCCATATATTTTCTGTTAATCAAGGAATATCCCTTAATATCTTTCTTAGATGAGTCGGAAGTCAAATTATTTTAATGCAGTTTTATTCCAAAGATTGAGTGAATTCTAAAAACACCTTTATAATTGAAAGGGGCAATTTTTTACGAAGATATGGCCATTTATTTCAAGGTAGAGCCTATTTAATGCTTTCCATATATTTTCTATTTGTCGAAGAATATCCCTTAATATCTTTCTTAGATCAGTCGGAAGTCAAATTATTTTAAAGCAGTTTTATTTCAAAGATTGAGTGAATTCTAAAAACACCTTTATAATTGAAATGGAGCAATTTTTGACGAAGATATGGCCATTTATTTCAAGGTAGACCCTATTTAATACTTTCCATATATTTTCTATTTATCGAAGAATATCCCTTAATACCTTTCTTAGATGAGTCGGAAGTCAAATTATTTGAATGCAGTTTTGTTCCAAAGATCAAGTGAATTCTAAAAACACCTTTATAATTGAAATGGGGCAATTTTTGACGAAGATATAGCCATTTATTTCAAGGTAGAGCCTATTTAATGCTTTCCATATATTTTCTATTTATCGAAGAATATCCCTTAATATCTTTCTTAGATGAGTCGGAAGTCAAATTATTTTAATGCAGTTTTGTTCCAAAGATCGAGTGAATTCTTAAAACACCTTTATAATTGAAATGGGGCAATTTTTGACGAAGATATGGCCATTTATTTCAAGGTAGACCCTATTTAATACTTTCCATATATTTTCTGTTAATCAAAGAATATCCCTTAATATCTTTCTTAGATGAGTCGGAAGTCAAATTATTTTAAAGCAGTTTTATTTCAAAGATTGAGTGAATTCTAAAAACACCTTTATAATTGAAATGGAGCAATTTTTGACGAAGATATTGCCATTTATTTCAAGGTAGACCCTATTTAATACTTTCCATATATTTTCTATTTATCGAAGAATATCCCTTAATACCTTTCTTAGATGAGTCGGAAGTCAAATTATTTGAATGCAGTTATGTTCCAAAGGTTGAGTGAATTCTAAAAACACCTTTATAATTGAAATGGGGCAATTTTTGACGAAGATATGGCCATTTATTTCAAGGTAGAGCCTATTTAATGCTTTCCATATATTTTCTATTTGTCGAAGAATATCCCTTAATAGCTGTCTTAGATGAGTCGGAAGTCAAATTATTTTAATGCAGTTTTGTTCCAAAGATCAAGTGAATTCTTAAAACACCTTTATAATTAAAATGGGGCAATTTTTGACGAAGATATGGCCATTTATTTCAAGGTAGACCCTATTTAATGTTTGGCTTATATTTTCTATTAATCGAAGAATATCCCTTAATATCTTTCTTAGATGAGTCGGAAGTCAAATTATTTTAATGCAATTTTGTTTCAAAGATCAAGTAAATTCTAAAAACACCTTTCTAATTAAAATGGGGCAATTTTTGACGAAGATATGGCCATTTATTTCAAGGTAGACCCTATTTAATACTTTCCATATATCTTCTATTTATCGAAGAATATCCCTTAATACCTTTCTTAGATGAGTCAGAAGTCAAATTATTTGAATGCAGTTTTGTTCCAAAGATCAAGTGAATTCTAAAAACACCTTTATAATTGAAATGGGGCAATTTTTGACGAAGATATAGCCATTTATTTCTAGGTAGAGCCTATTTAATGCTTTCCATATATTTTCTATTTATCGAAGAATATCCCTTAATATCTGTCTTAGATGAGTCGGAAGTCAAATTATTTTAATGCAGTTTTGTTCCAAAGATCGAGTGAATTCTTAAAACACCTTTATAATTGAAATGGGGCAATTTTTGACGAAGATATGGCCATTTATTTCAAGGTAGACCCAATTTAATACTTTCCATATATTTTCTGTTAATCAAAGAATATCCCTTAATATCTTTCTTATATGAGTCCAAAGTCAAATTATTTTAATGCAGTTTTGTTTCAAAGATCGAGCCAATTTTAAAAAACACCTTTATAATTGAAATGGGGCAATTTTTGACGAAGATATGGCCATTTATTTCAAGGTAGACCCTCTTTTATACTTTCCATATATTTTCTGTTAATCAAGGAATATCCCTTAATATCTTTCTTAGATGAGTCGGAAGTCAAATTATTTTAATATAGTTTTATTCCAAAAAATGAGTGAATTCTAAAAACACCTTTATAATTGAAATGGAGCAATTTTTGACGAAGATATAGCCATTTATTTCAAGGTAGTGCCTATTTAATGCTTTCCATATATTTTCAATTTATCGAAGAATATCCCTTAATATCTGTCTTAGATGAGTCGGAAGTCAAATTATTTTAATGCAGTTTTGTTTCAAAGATCGAGTGAATTCTTAAAACACCTTTATAATTGAAATGGGGCAATTTTTGACGAAGATATAGCCATTTATTTCAAGGTAGACCCTATTTTATGCTTTCCATATATTTTCTATTTATCGAAGAATATCCCTTAATATCTTTCTTAGATGAGTCGGAAGTCAAATTATTTGAATGCAGTTTTGTTCCAAAGATCAAGTGAATTCTAAAAACACCTTTATAATTGAAATGGGGCAATTTTTGACGAAGATATAGCCATTTATTTCAAGGTAGAGCCTATTTAATGCTTTCCATATATATTCTATTTATCGAAGAATATCCCTTAATATCTGTCTTAGATGAGTCGGAAGTCAAATTATTTTAATGCAGTTTTGTTCCAAAGATCGAGTGAATTCTTAAAACACCTTTATAATTGAAATGGGGCAATTTTTGACGAAGATATGGCCATTAATTTCAAGGTAGACCCTATTTAATGCTTTCCATATATTTTCTATTTATCGAAGAATATCCCTTAATACCTTTCTTAGATGAGTCGAAAGTCAAATTATTTTAATGCAGTTTTGTTCCAAAGATTGAGTGAATTCTAAAAACACCTCTATAATTGAAATGGGGCAATTTTTGACGGAGATATGGCCATTTATTTCAAGGTAGAGCCTATTTAATGCTTTCCATATATTTTCTATTTGTCGAAGAATATCCCTTAATAGCTGTCTTAGATGAGTCGGAAGTCAAATTATTTTAATGCAGTTTTGTTCCAAAGATCGAGTGAATTCTTAAAACACCTTTATAATTGAAATGGGGCAATTTTTGACGAAGATATGGCCATTTATTTCAAGGTAGACCCTATTTAATACTTTCCATATATTTTCTGTTAATCAAAGAATATCCCTTAATATCTTTCTTAGATGAGTCGGAAGTCAAATTATTTGAATGCAGTTTTATTTCAAAGATTGAGTGAATTCTAAAAACACCTTTATAATTGAAATGGAGCAATTTTTGACGAAGATATGGCCATTTATTTCAAGGTAGACCCTATTTAATACTTTCCATATATTTTCTATTTATCGAAGAATATCCCTTAATACCTTTCTTAGATGAGTCGGAAGTCAAATTATTTGAATGCAGTTTTGTTCCAAAGATCAAGTGAATTCTAAAAACACCTTTATAATTGAAATGGGGCAATTTTTGACGAAGATATGGCCATTTATTTCAAGGTAGAGCCTATTTAATGCTTTCCATATATTTTCTATTTGTTGAAGAATATCCCTTAATAGCTGTCTTAGATGAGTCGGAAGTCAAATTATTTTAACGCAGTTTTGTTTCAAAGATCGAGTGAATTCTTAAAACACCTTTATAATTGAAATGGGGCAATTTTTGACGAAGATATGGCCATTTATTTCAAGGTAGACCCTATTTAATGCTTTCCATATATTTTCTATTTATCGAAGAATATCCCTTAATATCTTTCTTAGATGAGTCGGAAGTCAAATTATTTTAATGCAATTTTGTTCCAAAGATCAAGTGAATTCTAAAAACACCTTTATAATTGAAATGGGGCAATTTGAGACAAAGATATGGCCATTTATTTCAAGGTAAAGCCTATTTAATGCTTTTCATATATTTTCTATTTATCGAAGAATATCCCTTAATATCTTTCTTAGATAAGTCGAAAGTCAAATTATTTTAATGCAGTTTTGTTCCAAAGATCGAGCCAATTCTAAAAACACTTTTATGGTCGAAATGGGGCAATTTTTGACGAAGATATGGCCATTTATTTCAAGGTAGACCCTATTTAATACTTTCCATATATTTTCTGTTAATCAAGAATATCCCTTAATATCAATCTTATATGAGTCTGAATTCAAATTATTTTAATGCAGTTTTGTTTCAGAGATCGAGCCAATTCTAAAAACACCTTTATAATTGAAATGGGGCAATTTTTGACGAAGATATGGCCATTTATTTCAAGGTAGACCCTATTTAATACTTTCCATATATTTTCTGTTAATCAAAGAATATCCCTTAATATCTTTCTTAGATGAGTCGGAAGTCAAACTATTTAAATGCAGTTTTGTTCCAAAGATCGAGCCAATTTTAAAAACACCTTTATAATTGAAATGGGGCAATTTTTGACGAAGATATGGCCTTTTATTTCAAGGTAGACCCTCTTTTATACTTTCCATATATTTTCTGTTAATCAAGGAATATCCCTTAATATCTTTCTTAGATGAGTCGGAAGTCAAATTATTTTAATGCAGTTTTGTTTCAAAGATCGAGTGAATTCTAAAAACACCTTTATAATTGAAATGGGGCAATTTTTGACGAAGATATACCCATTTATTTCAAGGTAGAGCCTATTTAATGCTTTTCATATATTTTATATTTATCGAAGAATATCCCTTAATACCTTTCTTAGATGAGTCGGAAGTCAAATTATTTGAATGCAGTTTTGTTCCAAAGATCGAGTGAATTCTAAAAACACCTTTATAATTAAAATGGGGCAATTTTTGACGAAGATATGGCCATTTATTTCAAGGTAGACCCTATTTAATACTTTCCATATATTTTCTATTTATCGAAGAATATCCCTTAATACCTTTCTTAGATGAGTCGAAAGTCAAATTATTTTAATGCAGTTTTGTTCCAAAGATTGAGTGAATTCTAAAAACACCTTTATAATTGAAATGGGGCAATTTTAGACGAAGATATGGCCATTTATTTCAAGGTAGACCCTATTTAATACTTTCCATATATTTTCTGTTAATCAAGAATATCCCTTAATATCTTTCTTAGATGAGTCGAAAGTCAAAATATTTTAATGCAGTTTTGTTCCAAAGATTGAGTGAATTCTAAAAACACCTTTATAATTGAAATGGGGCAATTTTTGACGAAGATATACCCATTTATTTCAAGGTAGAGCCTATTTAATGCTTTTCATATATTTTATATTTATCGAAGAATATCCCTTAATACCTTTCTTAGATGAGTCAGAAGTCAAATTATTTGAATGCAGTTTTGTTCCAAAGATCAAGTGAATTCTAAAAACACCTTTATAATTGAAATGGGGCAATTTTTGACGAAGATATAGCCATTTATTTCAAGGTAGAGCCTATTTAATGCTTTCCATATATTTTCTATTAATCGAAGAATATCCCTTAATATCTTTCTTAGATGAGTCGGAAGTCAAATTATTTTAATGCAGTTTTGTTTCAAAGATCGATCCAATTCTAAAAACACCTTTATAATTGAAATGGGGCAATTTTTGACGAAGATATGGCCTTTTATTTCAAGGTAGACCCTATTTAATACTTTCCATATATTTTCTGTTAATCAAGGAATATCCCTTAATATCTTTCTTAGATGAGTCGGAAGTCAAATTATTTGAATGCAGTTTTGTTTCAAAGATCGAGTGAATTCTAAAAACACCTTTATAATTGAAATGGGGCAATTTTTGACGAAGATATACCCATTTATTTCAAGGCAGAGCCTATTTAATGCTTTTCATATATTTTATATTTATCGAAGAATATCCCTTAATACCTTTCTTAGATGAGTCGGAAGTCAAATTATTTGAATGCAGTTTTGTTCCAAAGATCGAGTGAATTCTAAAAACACCTTTATAATTGAAATGGGGCAATTTTTGACGAAGATATAGCCATTTATTTCAAGGTAGAGCCTATTTAATGCTTTCCATATATTTTCTATTTATCGAAGAATATCCCTTAATATCTGTCTTAGATGAGTCGGAAGTCAAATTATTTTAATGCAGTTTTGTTTCAAAGATCGAGTGAATTCTTAAAACACCTTTATAATTGAAATGGGGCAATTTTTGACGAAGATATGGCCATTTATTTCAAGGTAGACCCTATTTTATGCTTTCCATATATTTTCTATTTATCGAAGAATATCCCTTAATATCTTTCTTAGATGAGTCGGAAGTCAAATTATTTGAATGCAGTTTTGTTCCAAAGATTGAGTGAATTCTAAAAACACCTTATATTTATTTCAAGGTAGACCCTATTTAATACTTTCCATATATTTTCTGTTAATCAAAAAATATCCCTTAATATCTTTCTTATATGAGTCTGAAGTCAAATTATTTTAATGCAGTTTTGTTCCAAAGATCGAGCCAATTTTAAAAACACCTTTATAATTGAAATGGGGCAATTTTTGACGAAGATA
Source organism: Drosophila grimshawi (assembly GCF_018153295.1). Lineage (NCBI taxonomy): Eukaryota > Metazoa > Arthropoda > Insecta > Diptera > Drosophilidae > Drosophila > Drosophila grimshawi. The sequence goes on along the minus strand of NW_025063311.1, from coordinate 48,640 downwards.
TGGCCATTTATTTCAAGGTAGACCCTCTTTTATACTTTCCATATATTTTCTGTTAATCAAAGAATATCCCTTAATATCTTTCTTAGATGAGTCGGAAGTCAAATTATTTTAACGCAGTTTAATTCCAAAGATTAAGTGAATTCTAAAAACACCTTTATAATTGAAATGGGGCAATTTTTGACGAAGATATGGCCATTTATTTCAAGGTAGACCCTATTTAATACTTTTCATATATTTTATATTTATCGAAGAATATCCCTTAATACCTTTCTGAGATGTGTCGGAAGTCAAATTATTTGAATGCAGTTTTGTTCCAAAGATCAAGCGAATTCTAAAAACATCTTTATAATTGAAATGGGGCAATTTTTGACGAAGATATAGCCATTTATTTCAAGGTAGAGCCTATTTAATGCTTTCCATATATTTTCTATTTATCGAAGAATATCCCTTAATATCTGTCTTAGATGAGTCGGAAGTCAAATTATTTTAATGCAGTTTTGTTCCAAAGATCGAGTGAATTCTTAAAACAACTTTATAATTGAAATGGGGCAATTTTTGACGAAGATATGGCCATTTATTTCAAGGTAGACCCTATTTAATACTTTAATTTCGCGAAATGACTTCGAGACTACATATTTTCAGCTTTTGATGCAGAATCAAAATATATAAAAAGGGCTTCATAATGTTGAAAGAAATTCTAACTTCTGACAATTATTGGCGAAGATACATCCATTTGAATTTGGAAACAGAAACTTAAAACGTCAATTTCTCGAAATGACTTCGAGACTCATTTTTTCAGCTTTTGATGCAGAATCAAAATATATAAAAAGGGCTTCATAATGTTGAAAGAAATTCTAACTTCTGACAATTATTGGCGAAGATACATCCATTTGAATTTGGAAACAGAAACTTAAAACGTCAATTTCGCGAAATGACTTCGAGACTACTTTTCAGCTTTTGATGCAGAGTCAAAATATATAAAAAGGGCTTCATAATGTTGAAAGAAATTCTAACTTCTGACAATTATTGGCGAAGATACATCCGTTTGAATTTGGAAAAAGAAACTTAAAACGTCAATTTCTCGAAATGACTTCGAGACTACATATTTTCAGCTTTTGATGCAGAATCAAAATATATAAAAAGGGCTTCATAATGTTGATAGAAATTCTAACTTCTGACAATTATTGGCGAAGATACATCCGTTTGAATTTGGAAACAGAAACTTAAAACGTCAATTTCACGAAATGACTTCGAGACTACATATTTTCAGCTTTTGATGCATAGTCAAAATATATAAAAAGGGCTTCATAATGTTGAAAGAAATTCTAACTTCTGACAATTATTGGCGAAGATACATCCGTTTGAATTTGGAAACCGAAACTTAATGCGTCAATCTTTTCGAAATGACTTCGCGACTACATATTTTCAGCTTTTGATGCATAGTCAAAATATATAAAAAGGGCTTCATAATGTTGAAAGAAATTCTAACTTCTGACAATTATTGGCGAAGATACGTCCGTTTGAATTTGGAAACAGAAACTTAAAACGTCAATTTCTCGAAATGACTTCGAGACTACATATTTTCAGCTTTTGATGCAGAATCAAAATATATAAAAAGGGCTTCATAATGTTGAAAGAAATTCTAACTTCTGACAATTATTGGCGAAGATACATCCGTTTGAATTTGGAAACAGAAACTTAAAACGTCAATTTCTCGAAATGACTTCGAGACTTTCAGCTTTTGATGCAGAGTCAAAATATATAAAAAGGGCTTCATAATGTTGAAAGAAATTCTAACTTCTGACAATTATTGGCGAAGATACATCCGATTGAATTTGGAAACAGAAACTTAAAACGTCAATTTCTCGAAATGACTTCGAGACTACATATTTTCAGCTTTTGATGCAGAATCAAAATATATAAAAAGGGGTTCATAATGTTGCAAGAAATTCTAACTTCTGACAATTATTGGCGAAGATACATCCGTTTGAATTTGGAAACAGAAACTTAAAACGTCAATTTCTCGAAATGACTTCGAGACTACATATTTTCAGCTTTTGATGCAGAGTCAAAATATATAAAAAGGGCTTCATAATGTTGAAAGAAATTCTAACTTCTGACAATTATTGGCGAAGATACATCCGTTTGAATTTGGAAACAGAAACTTAAAACGTCAATTTCTCGAAATGACTTCGATACTACATATTTTCAGCTTTTGATGCAGAGTCAAAATATATAAAAAGTGCTTCATAATGTTGAAAGAAATTCTAACTTCTGACAATTATTGGCGAAGATACATCCGTTTGAATTTGGGAAAAGAAACTTAAAACGCCAATATCTCGAAATGACTTCGAGACTACATATTTTCAGCTTTTGATGCAGAATCAAAATATATAAAAAGCGCTTCATAATGTTGATAGAAATTCTAATTTCTGACAATTATTGGCGAAGATACATCCGTTTGAATTTGGAAACAGAAACTTAAAACGTCAATTTCGCGAAATGACTTCGAGACTACATATTTTCAGCTTTTGATGCAGAATCAAAATATATAAAAAGGGCTTCATAATGTTGAAAGAAATTCTAACTTCTGACAATTATTGGCGAAGATACATCCATTTGAATTTGGAAACAGAAACTTAAAACGTCAATTTCTCGAAATGACTTCGAGACTTTCAGCTTTTGATGCAGAGTCAAAATATATAAAAAGGGCTTCATAATGTTGAAAGAAATTCTAACTTCTGACAATTATTGGCGAAGATACATCCATTTGAATTTGAAAACAGAAACTTAAAACGTCAATTTCGCGAAATGACTTCGAGACTACATATTTTCAGCTTTTGATGCAGAATCAAAATATATAAAAAGGGCTTCATAATGTTGAAAGAAATTCTAACTTCTGACAATTATTGGCGAAGATACATCCGTTTGAATTTGGAAACCGAAACTTAAAACGTCAATTTCTCGAAATGACTTCGAGACTACATATTTTCAGCTTTTGATGCAGAATCAAAATATATAAAAAGGGCTTCATAATGTTGAAAGAAATTCTAACTTCTGACAATTATTGGCGAAGATACATCCATTTGAATTTGGAAACAGAAACTTAAAACGTCAATTTCTCGAAATGACTTTGAGACTTTCAGCTTTTGATGCAGAGTCAAAATATATAAAAAGTGCTTCATAGTGTTGAAAGAAATTCTAACTTTTGACAATTATTGGCGAAGATACATCCGATTGAATTTGGAAACAGAAACTTAAAACGTCAATTTCTCGAAATGACTTCGAGACTACATTTTTCAGCTTTTGATGCAGAATCAAAATATATAAAAAGGGGTTCATAATGTTGCAAGAAATTCTAACTTCTGACAATTATTGGCGAAGATACATCCGTTTGAATTTGGAAACAGAAACTTAAAACGTCAATTTCTCGAAATGACTTCGAGACTACATATTTTCAGCTTTTGATGCAGAGTCAAAATATATAAAAAGGGCTTCATAATGTTGAAAGAAATTCTAACTTCTGACAATTATTGGCGAAGATACATCCGTTTGAATTTGGAAACAGAAACTTAAAACGTCAATTTCTCGAAATGACTTCGAGACTACATATTTTCAGCTTTTGATGCAGGGTCAAAATATATAAAAAAGTGCTTCATAATGTTGAAAGAAATTCTAACTTCTGACAATTATTGGCGAAGATACATCCGTTTGAATTTGGGAAAAGAAACTTAAAACGCCAATATCTCGAAATGACTTCGAGACTACATATTTTCAGCTTTTGATGCAGAATCAAAATATATAAAAAGCGCTTCATAATGTTGATAGAAATTCTAATTTCTGACAATTATTGGCGAAGATACATCCGTTTGAATTTGGAAACAGAAACTTAAAACGTCAATTTCGCGAAATGACTTCGAGACTACATATTTTCAGCTTTTGATGCAGAATCAAAATATATAAAAAGGGCTTCATAATGTTGAAAGAAATTCTAACTTCTGACAATTATTGGCGAAGATACATCCATTTGAATTTGGAAACAGAAACTTAAAACGTCAATTTCTCGAAATGACTTCGAGACTTTCAGCTTTTGATGCAGAGTCAAAATATATAAAAAGGGCTTCATAATGTTGAAAGAAATTCTAACTTCTGACAATTATTGGCGAAGATACATCCATTTGAATTTGAAAACAGAAACTTAAAACGTCAATTTCGCGAAATGACTTCGAGACTACATATTTTCAGCTTTTGATGCAGAATCAAAATATATAAAAAGGGCTTCATAATGTTGAAAGAAATTCTAACTTCTGACAATTATTGGCGAAGATACATCCGTTTGAATTTGGAAACCGAAACTTAATGCGTCAATTTTTTCGAAATGACTTCGCGACTACATATTTTCAGCTTTTGATGCATAGTCAAAATATATAAAAAGGGCTTCATAATGTTGAAAGAAATTCTAACTTCTGACAATTATTGGCGAAGATACGTCCGTTTGAATTTGGAAACAGAAACTTAAAACGTCAATTTCTCGAAATGACTTCGAGACTACATATTTTCAGCTTTTGATGCAGAATCAAAATATATAAAAAGGGCTTCATAATGTTGAAAGAAATTCTAACTTCTGACAATTATTGGCGAAGATACATCCGTTTGAATTTGGAAACAGAAACTTAAAACGTCAATTTCTCGAAATGACTTCGAGACTTTCAGCTTTTGATGCAGAGTCAAAATATATAAAAAGGGCTTCATAATGTTGAAAGAAATTCTAACTTCTGACAATTATTGGCGAAGATACATCCGTTTGAATTTGGAAACAGAAACTTAAAACGTCAATTTCGCGAAATGACTTCGAGACTACATATTTTCAGCTTTTGATGCAGAATCAAAATATATAAAAAGGGCTTCATAATGTTGAAAGAAATTCTAACTTCTGACAATTATTGGCGAAGATACATCCGTTTGAATTTGGAAACCGAAACTTAATGCGTCAATTTTTTCGAAATGACTTCGCGAGTACATATTTTCAGCTTTTGATGCATAGTCAAAATATATAAAAAGGGCTTCATAATGTTGAAAGAAATTCTAACTTCTGACAATTATTGGCGAAGATACGTCCGTTTGAATTTGGAAACAGAAACTTAAAACGTCAATTTCTCGAAATGACTTCGAGACTACATATTTTCAGCTTTGGATGCAGAATCAAAATATATAAAAAGGGGTTCATAATGTTGCAAGAAATTCTAACTTCTGACAATTATTGGCGAAGATACATCCGTTTGAATTTGGAAACAGAAACTTAAAACGTCAATTTCTCGAAATGACTTCGAGACTTTCAGCTTTTGATGCAGAGTCAAAATATATAAAAAGTGCTTCATAATGTTGAAAGAAATTCTAACTTTTGACAATTATTGGCGAAGATACATCCGTTTGAATTTGGAAACAGAAACTTAAAACGTCAATTTCTCGAAATGACTTCGAGACTACATTTTTTCAGCTTTTGATGCAGAATCAAAATATATAAAAAGGGGGTTCATAATGTTGCAAGAAATTCTAACTTCTGACAATTATTGGCGAAGATACATCCGTTTGAATTTGGAAACAGAAACTTAAAACGTCAATTTCTCGAAATGACTTCGAGACTTTCAGCTTTTGATGCAGAGTCAAAATATATAAAAAGTGCTTCATAATGTTGAAAGAAATTCTAACTTTTGACAATTATTGGCGAAGATACATCCGTTTGAATTTGGAAACAGAAACTTAAAACGTCAATTTCTCGAAATGACTTCGAGACTACATTTTTTCAGCTTTTGATGCAGAATCAAAATATATAAAAAGGGCTTCATAATGTTGCAAGAAATTCTAACTTCTGACAATTATTGGCGAAGATACATCCGTTTGAATTTGGAAACAGAAACTTAAAACGTCAATTTCTCGAAATGACTTCGAGACTACATATTTTCAGCTTTTGAAGCAGAGTCAAAATATATAAAAAGGGCTTCATAATGTTGAAAGAAATTCTAACTTCTGACAATTATTGGCGAAGATACATCCGTTTGAATTTGGAAACAGAAACTTAAAACGTCAATTTCTCGAAATGACTTCGAGACTTTCAGCTTTTGATGCAGAGTCAAAATATATAAAAAGTGCTTCATAATGTTGAAAGAAATTCTAACTTTTGACAATTATTGGCGAAGATACATCCGTTTGAATTTGGAAACAGAAACTTAAAACGTCAATTTCTCGAAATGACTTCGAGACTACATATTTTCAGCTTTTGATGCAGAATCAAAATATATAAAAAGCGCTTCATAATGTTGAAAGAAATTCTAACTTCTGACAATTATTGGCGAAGATACATCCGTTTGAATTTGGAAACAGAAACTTAAAACGTCAATTTCGCGAAATGACTTCGAGACTACATATTTTCAGCTTTTGATGCAGAATCAAAATATATAAAAAGGGCTTCATAATGTTGAAAGAAATTCTAACTTCTGACAATTATTGGCGAAGATACATCCGTTTGAATTTGGAAACAGAAACTTAAAACGTCAATTTCTCGAAATGACTTCGAGACTTTCAGCTTTTGATGCAGAGTCAAAATATATAAAAAGGGCTTCATAATGTTGAAAGAAATTCTAACTTCTTACAATTATTGGCGAAGATACATCTATTTGAATTTGGAAACAGAAACTTAAAACGTCAATTTCGCGAAATGACTTCGAGACTACATATTTTCAGCTTTTGATGCAGAATCAAAATATATAAAAAGGGCTTCATAATGTTGAAAGAAATTCTAACTTCTGACAATTATTGGCGAAGATACATCCGTTTGAATTTGGAAACCGAAACTTAATGCGTCAATTTTTTCGAAATGACTTCGCGACTACATATTTTCAGCTTTTGATGCATAGTCAAAATATATAAAAAGGGCTTCATAATGTTGAAAGAAATTCTAACTTCTGACAATTATTGGCGAAGATACGTCCGTTTGAATTTGGAAACAGAAACTTAAAACGTCAATTTCTCGAAATGACTTCGAGACTACATATTTTCAGCTTTTGATGCAGAATCAAAATATATAAAAAGGGCTTCATAATGTTGAAAGAAATTCTAACTTCTGACAATTATTGGCGAAGACACATCCATTTGAATTTGGAAACAGAAACTTAAAACGTCAATTTCTCGAAATGACTTCGAGACTTTCAGCTTTTGATGCAGAGTCAAAATATATAAAAAGGGCTTCATAATGTTGAAAGAAATTCTAACTTCTGACAATTATTGGCGAAGATACATCCGTTTGAATTTGGAAACAGAAACTTAAAACGTCAATTTCGCGAAATGACTTCGAGACTACATATTTTCAGCTTTTGATGCAGAATCAAAATATATAAAAAGGGCTTCATAATGTTGAAAGAAATTCTAACTTCTGACAATTATTGGCGAAGATACATCCGTTTGAATTTGGAAACCGAAACTTAATGCGTCAATTTTTTCGAAATGACTTCGCGACTACATATTTTCAGCTTTTGATGGAAAGTCAAAATAGATAAAAAGGGCTTCATAATGTTGAAAGAAATTCTAACTTCTGACATTTATCGGCGAAGATACATCTTTTTGAATTTGGAAACACTAACTTCCAACGATGGTTTCTCGAAATGACTTCCTGACTACAGATTTTCAGCTTTTGATGCAGAGTCAAAATATATAAAAAGGGCTTCATAATGTTGAAAGAAATTCTAACTTCTGACAATTATTGGCGAAGATACATCCATTTGAATTTGGAAACAGAAACTTAAAACGTCAATTTCTCGAAATGACTTCGAGACTACATATTTTCAGCTTTTGATGCAGAGTCAAAATATCTAAAAAGGGCTTCATAATGTTGAAAGAAATTCTAACTTCTGACAATTATTGGCGAAGATACATCCGTTTGAATTTGGAAACAGAAACTTAAAACGTCAATTTCTCGAAATGACTTCGATACTACATATTTTCAGCTTTTGATGCAGAATCAAAATATATAAATAGGGCTTCATAATGTTGAAAGAAATTCTAACTTCTGACAATTATTGGCGAAGATACATCCGTTTGAATTTGGGAAAAGAAACTTAAACCGCCAATTTCTCGAAATGACTTCGAGACTACATATTTTCAGCTTTTGATGCAGAATCAAAATATATAAAAAGGGCTTCATAATGTTGAAAGAAATTCTAACTTCTGACAATTATTGGCGAAGATACATCCATTTGAATTTGGAAACAGAAACTTAAAGCGTCAATTTCGCGAAATGACTTCGAGACTACATATTTTCAGCTTTTGATGCAGAGTCAAAATATATAAAAAGGGCTTCATAATGTTGAAAGAAATTCTAACTTCTGACAATTATTGGCGAAGATACATCTATTTGAATTTGGAAACAGAAACTTAAAACGTCAATTTCTCGAAATGACTTCGAGACTACATATTTTCAGCTTTTGATGCAGAGTCAAAATATATAAAAAGGGCTTCATAATGTTGAAAGAAATTCTAACTTCTGACACTTATTGGCGAAGATACATCCATTTGAATTTGGAAACAGAAACTTAAAACGTCAATTTCTCGAAATGACTTCGAGACTTTCAGCTTTTGATGCAGAGTCAAAATATATAAAAAGGGCTTCATAATGTTGAAAGAAATTCTAACTTCTGACAATTATTGGCGAAGATACATCCGTTTGAATTTGGAAACAGAAACTTAAAACGTCAATTTCGCGAAATGACTTCGAGACTACATATTTTCAGCTTTTGATGCAGAATCAAAATATATAAAAAGGGCTTCATAATGTTGAAAGAAATTCTAACTTCTGACAATTATTGGCGAAGATACATCCGTTTGAATTTGGAAACCGAAACTTAATGCGTCAATTTTTTCGAAATGACTTCGCGACTACATATTTTCAGCTTTTGATGCATAGTCAAAATATATAAAAAGGGCTTCATAATGTTGAAAGAAATTCTAACTTCTGACAATTATTGGCGAAGATACATCCGTTTGAATTTGAAAACAGAAACTTAAAACGTCAATTTCTCGAAATGACTTCGAGACTACATATTTTCAGCTTTTGATGCAGAATCAAAATATATAAAAAGGGCTTCATAATGTTGAAAGAAATTCTAACTTCTGACAATTATTGGCGAAGATACATCCATTTGAATTTGGAAACAGAAACTTAAAACGTCAATTTCTCGAAATGACTTCGAGACTCATTTTTTCAGCTTTTGATGCAGAGTCAAAATATTTAAGAAGTGCTTCATAATGTTGAAAGAAATTCTAACTTTTGACAATTATTGGCGAAGATACATCCGTTTGAATTTGGAAACAGAAACTTAAAACGTCAATTTCTCGAAATGACTTCGAGACTACATATTTTCAGCTTTTGATGCAGAGTCAAAATATATAAAAAGGGCTTCATAATGTTGAAAGAAATTCTAACTTCTGACAATTATTGGCGAAGATACATCCGTTTGAATTTGGGAAAAGAAACTTAAAACGCCAATATCTCGAAATGACTTCGAGACTACATATTTTCAGCTTTTGATGCAGAATCAAAATATATAAAAAGCGCTTCATAATGTTGATAGAAATTCTAATTTCTGACAATTATTGGCGAAGATACATCCATTTGAATTTGGAAACAGAAACTTAAAACGTCAATTTCTCGAAATGACTTCGAGACTACATATTTTCAGCTTTTGATGCATAGTCAAAATATATAAAAGGGGCTTCATAATGTTGAAAGAAATTCTAACTTCTGACAATTATTGGCGAAGATACATCCGTTTGAATTTGGAAACAGAAACTTAAAACGTCAATTTCTCGAAATGACTTCGAGACTACATATTTTCAGCTTTTGATGCAGAATCAAAATATATAAAAAGGGGTTCATAATGTTGAAAGAAATTCTAACTTCTGACAATTAATGGCGAAGATACATCCGTTTGAATTTGGAAACAGAAACTTAAAACGTCAATTTCTCGAAATGACTTCGAGACTACATATTTTCAGCTTTTGATGCAGAGTCAAAATATATAAACAGGGCTTCATAATGTTGAAAGAAATTCTAACTTCTGACAATTATTGGCGAAGATACATCCGTTTGAATTTGGAAACCGAAACTTAATGCGTCAATTTTTTCGAAATGACTTCGCGACTACATATTTTCAGCTTTTGATGCAGAATCAAAATATATAAAAAGGGCTTCATAATGTTGAAAGAAATTCTAACTTCTGACAATTATTGGCGAAGATACATCCGTTTGAATTTGGAAACAGAAACTTAAAACGTCAATTTCTCGAAATGACTTCGATACTACATATTTTCAGCTTTTGATGCAGAATCAAAATATATAAAAAGGGCTTCATAATGTTGAAAGAAATTCTAACTTCTGACAATTATTGGCGAAGATACATCCGTTTGAATTTGGAATAGAAACTTAAAACGTCAATTTCTCGAAATGACTTCGAGACTACATATTTTCAGCCTTCGATGCATAGTCAAAATATATAAAAAGGGCTTCATAATGTTGAAAGAAACTCAAACTTTTGACAATTATTGGCGAAGATACAACTGTTTGAATTTGGAAAAGAAACTTAAAACGTCAATTTCTCGAAATGACTTCGAGACTACATTTTTTCAGCTTTTGATGCAGAATCAAAATATATAAAAAGGGGTTCATAATGTTGCAAGAAATTCTAACTTCTGACAATTATTGGCGAAGATACATCCGTTTGAATTTGGAAATAGAAACTTAAAACGTCAATTTCTCGAAATGACTTCGAGACTACATATTTTCAGCTTTTGATGCAGAATCAAAATATATAAAAAGGGCTTCATAATGTTGAAAGAAATTCTAACTTCTGACAATTATGGCGAAGATACATCCATTTGAATTTGGAAACAGAAACTTAAAACGTCAATTTCTCGAAATGACTTCGATACTACATATTTTCAGCTTTTGATGCAGAATCTAAATATATAAAAAGGGGCTTCATAATGTTGAAAGAAATTCTAACTTCTGACAATTATTGGCGAAGATACATCCGTTCGAATTTGGGAAAAGATACTTAAAACGCCAATATCTCGAAATGACTTCGAGACTACATATTTTCAGCTTTTTGATGCAGAATCAAAATATATAAAAAGGGCTTCATAATGTTGAAAGAAATTCTAACTTCTGACAATTATTGGCAAAGATACATCCATTTGAATTTGGAAATAGAAACTTAAAACGTCAATTTCGCGAAATGACTTCGAGACTACATATTTTCAGCTTTTGAAGCAGAGTCAAAATATATAAAAAGGGCTTCATAATGTTGAAAGAAATTCTAACTTCTGACAATTATTGGCGAAGATACATCCGTTTGAATTTGGAAACAGAAACTTAAAACGTCAATTTCTCGAAATGACTTCGAGACTTTCAGCTTTTGATGCAGAGTCAAAATATATAAAAAGAGCTTCATAATGTTGAAAGAAATTCTAACTTCTGACAATTATTGGCGAAGATACATCCGTTTGAATTTGGAAATAGAAACTTCGAACGTCAATTTCGCGAAATGACTTCGATACTACATATTTTCAGCTTTTGATGCAGAATCAAAATATATAAAAAGGGCTTCATAATGTTGAAAGAAATTCTAACTTCTGACAATTATTGGCGAAGATACATCCATTTGAATTTGGAAACAGAAACTTAAAACGTCAATTTCTCGAAATGACTTCGAGACTTTCAGCTTTTGATGCAGAGTCAAAATATATAAAAAGTGCTTCATAATGTTGAAAGAAATTCTAACTTCTGACAATTATTGGCGAAGATACATCCGTTTGAATTTGGAAACAGAAACTTAAAACGTCAATTTCTCGAAATGACTTCGAGACTACATATTTTCAGCTTTTGATGCATAGTCAAAATATATAAAAAGGGCTTCATAATGTTGAAAGAAATTCTAACTTCTGACAATTATTGGCGAAGATACATCCGTTTGAATTTGGAAACAGAAACTTAAAACGTCAATTTCTCGAAATGACTTCGAGACTACATATTTTCAGCTTTTGATGCAGGGTCAAAGTATATAAAAAGGGCTTCATAATGTTGAAAGAAATTCTAACTTCTGACAATTATTGGCGAAGATACATCCGTTTGAATTTGGAAACAGAAACTTAAAACGTCAATTTCTCGAAATGACTTCGAGACTACATATTTTCAGCTTTTGATGCAGAATCAAAATATATAAAAAGGGCTTCATAATGTTGAAAGAAATTCTAACTTCTGACAATTATTGGCGAAGATACATCCGTTTGAATTTGGAAACAGAAACTTAAAACGTCAATTTCTCGAAATGACTTCAAGACTACATATTTTCAGCTTTTGATGCAGAATCAAAATATATAAAAAGGGCTTCATAATGTTGAAAGAAATTCTAACTTCTGACAATTATTGGCGAAGATACATCCGTTTGAATTTGGAAACAGAAACTTAAAACGTCAATTTCGCGAAATGACTTCGAGACTACATATTTTCAGCTTTTGATGCAGAATCAAAATATATAAAAAGGGCTTCATAATGTTGAAAGAAATTCTAACTTCTGACAATTATTGGCGAAGATACATCCATTTGAATTTGGAAACAGAAACTTAAAACGTCAATTTCTCGAAATGACTTCGAGACTTTCAGCTTTTGATGCATAGTCAAAATATATAAAAAGTGCTTCATAATGTTGAAAGAAATTCTGACTTCTGACAATTATTGGCGAAGATACATCGGTTTGAATTTGGAAACAGAAACTTAAAACGTCAATTTCTCGAAATGACTTCGATACTACATATTTTCAGCTTTTGATGCAGAGTCAAAATATATAAAAAGGGCTTCATAATGTTGAAAGAAATTCTAACTTCTGACAATTATTGGCGAAGATACATCCGTTTGAATTTGGGAAAAAGAAACTTAAAACGCCAATATCTCGAAATGACTTCGAGACTACATATTTTCAGCTTTTGATGCAGAATCAAAATATATAAAAAGCGCTTCATAATGTTGATAGAAATTCTAACTTCTGACAATTATTGGCGAAGATACATCCATTTGAATTTGGAAACAGAAACTTAAAACGTCAATTTCGCGATATGACTTCGAGACTACATATTTTCAGCTTTTGATGCAGAATCAAAATATATAAAAAGGGCTTCATAATGTTGAAAGAAATTCTAACTTCTGACAATTATTGGTGAAGATGCATCCATTTGAATTTGGAAACAGAAACTTAAAACGTCAATTTCTCGAAATGACTTCGAGACTACATATTTTCAGCTTTTGATGCAGAATCAAAATATATAAAAAGGGCTTCATAATGTTGAAAGAAATTCTAACTTCTGACAATTATTGGCGAAAAAAACATCCGTTTGAGTTTGGAAACCGAAACTTAATGCGTCAATTTTTTCGAAATGACTTCGCGACTACATATTTTCAGCTTTTGATGCATAGTCAAAATATATAAAAAGTGCTTCATAATGTTGAAAGAAATTCTAACTTCTGACAATTATTGGCGAAGATACATCCGTTTGAATTTGGAAACAGAAACTTAAAACGTCAATTTCTCGAAATGACTTCGAGACTACATATTTTCAGCTTTTGATGCAGGGTCAAAGTATATAAAAAGGGCTTCATAATGTTGAAAGAAATTCTAACTTCTGACAATTATTGGCGAAGATACATCCGTTTGAATTTGGAAACAGAAACTTAAAACGTCAATTTCTCGAAATGACTTCGAGACTACATATTTTCAGCTTTTGATGCAGAATCAAAATATATAAAAAGGGCTTCATAATGTTGAAAGAAATTCTAACTTCTGACAATTATTGGCGAAGATACATCCGTTTGAATTTGGAAACAGAAACTTAAAACGTCAATTTCTCGAAATGACTTCAAGACTACATATTTTCAGCTTTTGATGCAGAATCAAAATATATAAAAAGGGCTTCATAATGTTGAAAGAAATTCTAACTTCTGACAATTATTGGCGAAGATACATCCGTTTGAATTTGGAAACAGAAACTTAAAACGTAAATTTCTCGAAATGACTTCGAGACTACATATTTTCAGCTTTTGATGCAGAATCAAAATATATAAAAAGGGCTTCATAATGTTGAAAGAAATTCTAACTTCTGACAATTATTGACGAAGATACATCCGTTTGAATTTGGAAACAGAAACTTAAACCATCAATTTCTCGAAATGACTTCGAGACTACATATTTTCAGCTTTTGATGCAGAATCAAAATATATAAAAAGGGCTTCATAATGTTGAAAGAAATTCTAACTTCTGACAATTATTGGCGAAGATACATCCGTTTGAATTTGGAAACCGAAACTTAAAACGTCAATTTCTCGAAATGACTTCGAGACTACATATTTTCAGTTTTTGATGCAGAGTCAAAATATATAAAAAGGGCTTCATAATGTTGAAAGAAATTTTAACTTCTGACAATTATTGGCGAAGATACATCCATTTGAATTTGGAAACAGAAACTTAAAACGTCAATTTCTCGAATGACTTCGAGACTACATATTTTCAGCTTTTGATGCATAGTCAAAATATATAAAAAGGGCTTCATAATGTTGAAAGAAATACTAACTTCTGACAATTATTGGCGAAGATACATCCGTTTGAATTTGGAAACAGAAACTTAAAACGTCAATTTCTCGAAATGACTGCGATACTACATATTTTCAGCTTTTGATGCAGAGTCAAAATATATAAAAAGGGCTTCATAATGTTGAAAGAAATTCTATCTTCTGACAATTATTGGCGAAGATACATCCGTTTGAATTTGGGAAAAGAAACTTAAAACGCCAATATCTCGAAATGACTTCGAGACTACATATTTTCAGCTTTTGATGCAGAATCAAAATATATAAAAAGCGCTTCATAATGTTGATAGAAATTCTAACTTCTGACAATTATTGGCGAAGATACATCCATTTGAATTTGGAAACAGAAACTTAAAACGTCAATTTCGCGATATGACTTCGAGACTACATATTTTCAGCTTTTGATGCAGAATCAAAATATATAAAAAAGGGCTTCATAATGTTGAAAGAAATTCTAACTTCTGACAATTATTGGTGAAGATGCATCCATTTGAATTTGGAAACAGAAACTTAAAACGTCAATTTCTCGAAATGACTTCGAGACTACATATTTTCAGCTTTTGATGCAGAATCAAAATATATAAAAAGGGCTTCATAATGTTGAAAGAAATTCTAACTTCTGACAATTATTGGCGAAAAAACATCCGTTTGAGTTTGGAAACCGAAACTTAATGCGTCAATTTTTTCGAAATGACTTCGCGACTACATATTTTCAGCTTTTGATGCATAGTCAAAATATATAAAAAGTGCTTCATAATGTTGAAAGAAATTCTAACTTCTGACAATTATTGGCGAAGATACATCCATTTGAATTTGGAAACAGAAACTTAAAACGTCAATTTCTCGAAATGACTTCGAGACTACATATTTTCAGCTTTTGATGCAGAATCAAAATATATAAAAAGGGCTTCATAATGTTGAAAGAAATTCTAACTTCTGACAATTATTGGCGAAGATACATCCGTTTGAATTTGGAAACAGAAACTTAAAACGTCAATTTCTCGAAATGACTTCGAGACTACATATTTTCAGCTTATGATGCAGAGTCAAAATATATAAAAAGGGCTTCATAATGTTGAAAGAAATTCTAACTTCTGACAATTATTGGCGAAGATACATCCGTTTGAATTTGGAAACAGAAACTTAAAACGTCAATTTCTCGAAATGACTTCGATACTACATATTTTCAGCTTTTGATGCAGAGTCAAAATATATAAAAAGGGCTTCATAATGTTGAAAGAAATTCTAACTTCTGACAATTATTGGCGAAGATACATCCGTTTGAATTTGGAAACAGAAACTTAAAACGTCAATTTCTCGAAATGACTTCGAGACTACATTTTTTCAGCTTTTGATGCAGAATCAAAATATATAAAAAGGGCTTCATAATGTTGCAAGAAATTCTAACTTCTGACAATTATTGGCGAAGATACATCCGTTTGAATTTGGAAACAGAAACTTAAAACGTCAATTTCTCGAAATGACTTCGAGACTACATATTTTCAGCTTTTGAAGCAGAGTCAAAATATATAAAAAGGGCTTCATAATGTTGAAAGAAATTCTAACTTCTGACAATTATTGGCGAAGATACATCCGTTTGAATTTGGAAACAGAAACTTAAAACATCAATTTCTCGAAATGACTTCGATACTACATATTTTCAGCTTTTGATGCAGAGTCAAAATATATAAAAAGGGGTTCATAATGTTGAAAGAAATTCTAACTTCTGACAATTATTGGCGAAGATACATCCGTTTGAATTTGGGAAAAGACACTTAAAACGCCAATATCTCGAAATGACTTCGAGACTTTCAGCTTTTGATGCAGAATCAAAATATATAAAAAGCGCTTCATAATGTTGAAAGAAATTCTAACTTCTGACAATTATTGGCGAAGATACATCCATTTGAATTTGGAAACAGAAACTTAAAACGTCAATATCTCGAAATGACTTCGAGACTACATATTTTCAGCTTTTGATGCAGAATCAAAATATTAAAAAGGGCTTCATAATGTTGCAAGAAATTCTAACTTCTGACAATTATTGGCGAAGATACATCCATTTGAATTTGGAAACAGAAACTTAAAACGTCAATTTCTCGAAATGACTTCGAGACTTTCAGCTTTTGATGCAGAGTCAAAATATATAAAAAGGGCTTCATAATGTTGAAAGAAATTCTAACTTCTGACAATTATTGGCGGAGATACATCCGTTTGAATTTGGAAACAGAAACTTAAAACGTCAATTTCTCGAAATGACTTCGAGACTACATATTTTCAGCTTTTGATGCAGAATCAAAATATATAAAAAGGGCTTCATAATGTTGAAAGAAATTCTAACTTCTGACAATTATTGGCGAAGATACATCCGTTTGAATTTGGAAACCGAAACTTAATGCGTCAATTTTTTCGAAATGACTTCGCGACTACATATTTTCAGCTTTTGATGCAGAATCAAAATATATAAAAAGGGCTTCATAATGTTGAAAGAAATTCTAACTTCTGACAATTATTGGCGAAGATACATCCGTTTGAATTTGGAAACAGAAACTTAAAACGTCAATTTCTCGAAATGACTTCGAGACTACATATTTTCAGCTTTTGATGCAGAATCAAAATATATAAAAAGGGCTTCATAATGTTGAAAGAAATTCTAACTTCTGACAATTATTGGCGAAGATACATCCGTTTGAATTTGGAAACAGAAACTTAAAACGTCAATTTCTCGAAATGACTTCGAGACTACATATTTTCAGCTTTTGATGCAGAATCAAAATATATAAAAAGGGCTTCATAATGTGGAAAGAAATTCTAACTTCTGACAATTATTGGCGAAGATACATCCATTTGAATTTGGAAACAGAAACTTAAAACGTCAATTTCTCGAAATGACTTCGAGACTACATATTTTCAGCTTTTGAAGCAGAATCAAAATATATAAAAAGGTCTTCATAATGTTGAAAGAAATTCTAACTTCTGACAATTATTGGCAAAGATACATCCATTTGAATTTGGAAACAGAAACTTAAAACGTCAATTTCTCGAAATGACTTCGAGACTTTCAGCTTTTGATGCAGAGTCAAAATATATAAAAAGTGCTTCATAATGTTGAAAGAAATTCTAACTTCTGACAATTATTGGCGAAGATACATCCGTTTGAATTTGGAAACAGAAACTTAAAACGTCAATTTCTCGAAATGACTTCGAGACTACATATTTTCAGCTTTTGATGCATAGTCAAAATATATAAAAAGGGCTTCATAATGTTGAAAGAAATTCTAACTTCTGACAATTATTGGCGAAGATACATCCGTTTGAATTTGGAATCAGAAACTTAAAACGTCAATTTCTCGAAATGACTTCGAGACTACATATTTTCAGCTTTTGATGCAGGGTCAAAATATATAAAAAGGGCTTCATAATGTTGAAAGAAATTCTAACTTCTGACAATTATTGGCGAAGATACATCCGTTTGAATTTGGAAACAGAAACTTAAAACGTCAATTTCTCGAAATGACTTCGAGACTACATATTTTCAGCTTTTGATGCAGAATCAAAATATATAAAAAGGGCTTCATAATGTTGAAAGAAATTCTAACTTCTGACAATTATTGGCGAAGATACATCCGTTTGAATTTGGAAACAGAAACTTAAAACGTCAATTTCTCGAAATGACTTCAAGACTACATATTTTCAGCTTTTGATGCAGAATCAAAATATATAAAAAGGGCTTCATAATGTTGAAAGAAATTCTAACTTCTGACAATTATTGGCGAAGATACATCCGTTTGAATTTGGAAACAGAAACTTAAAACGTCAATTTCGCGAAATGACTTCGAGACTACATATTTTCAGCTTTTGATGCAGAATCAAAATATATAAAAAGGGCTTCATAATGTTGAAAGAAATTCTAACTTCTGACAATTATTGGCGAAGATACATCCATTTGAATTTGGAAACAGAAACTTAAAACGTCAATTTCTCGAAATGACTTCGAGACTACATATTTTCAGCTTTTGATGCAGAGTCAAAATATATAAAAAGTGCTTCATAATGTTGAAAGAAATTCTAACTTCTGACAATTATTGGCGAAGATACATCCGTTTGAATTTGGAAACAGAGACTTAAAACGTCAATTTCTCGAAATGACTTCGAGACTACATATTTTCAGTTTTTGATGCAGAATCAAAATATATAAAAAGGGCTTCATAATGTTGAAAGAAATTCTAACTTCTGACAATTATTGGCGAAGATACATCCGTTTGAATTTGGAAACAGAAACTTAAAACGTCAATTTCTCGAAATGACTTCGAGACTACATATTTTCAGCTTTTGATGCAGGGTCAAAATATATAAAAAGGGCTTCATAATGTTGAAAGAAATTCTAACTTCTGACAATTATTGGCGAAGATACATCCGTTTGAATTTGGAAATAGAAACTTAAAACGTCAATTTCTCGAAATGACTTCGAGACTACATATTTTCAGCTTTTGATGCAGGGTCAAAATATATAAAAAGGGCTTCATAATGTTGAAAGAAATTCTAACTTCTGACAATTATTGGCGAAGATACATCCATTTGAATTTGGAAACAGAAACTTAAAACGTCAATTTCTCGAAATGACTTCGAGACTTTCAGCTTTTGATGCAGAGTCAAAATATATAAAAAGTGCTTCATAATGTTGAAAGAAATTCTAACTTCTGACAATTATTGGCGAAGATACATCCGTTTGAATTTGGAAACAGAAACTTAAAACGTCAATTTCTCGAAATGACTTTGAGACTACATATTTTCAGCTTTTGATGCAGGATCAAAATATATAAAAAGGGCTTCATAATGTTGAAAGAAATTCTAACTTCTGACAATTATTGGCGAAGATACATCCGTTTGAATTTGGAAACAGAAACTTAAAACGTCAATTTCTCGAAATGACTTCGAGACTAATATTTTCAGCTTTTGATGCAGGGTCAAAATATATAAAAAGGGCTTCATAATGTTGAAAGAAATTCTAACTTCTGACAATTATTGGCGAAGATACATCCGTTTGAATTTGGAAATAGAAACTTAAAACGTCAATTTCTCGAAATGACTTCGAGACTACATATTTTCAGCTTTTGATGCAGGGTCAAAATATATAAAAAGGGCTTCATAATGTTGAAAGAAATTCTAACTTCTGACAATTATTGGCGAAGATACATCCGTTTGAATTTGGAAACAGAAACTTAAAACGTCAATTTCTCGAAATGACTTCGAGACTACATATTTTCAGCTTTTGATGCAGAATCAAAATATATAAAAAGGGCTTCATAATGTTGAAAGAAATTCTAACTTCTGACAATTATTGGCGAAGATACATCCGTTTGAATTTGGAAACAGAAACTTAAAACGTCAATTTCTCGAAATGACTTCGAGACTACATATTTTCAGCTTTTGATGCAGGGTCAAAATATATAAAAAGGGCTTCATAATGTTGAAAGAAATTCTAACTTCTGACAATTATTGGCGAAGATACATCCGTTTGAATTTGGAAACAGAAACTTAAAACGTCAATTTCTCGAAATGACTTCGAGACTACATATTTTCAGTTTTTGATGCAGGGTCAAAATATATAAAAAGGGCTTCATAATGTTGAAAGAAATTCTAACTTCTGACAATTATTGGCGAAGATACATCCGTTTGAATTTGGAAACAGAAACTTAAAACGTCAATTTCTCGAAATGACTTCGAGACTACATATTTTCAGCTTTTGATGCAGAATCAAAATATATAAAAAGGGCTTCATAATGTTGAAAGAAATTCTAACTTCTGACAATTATTGGCGAAGATACATCCGTTTGAATTTGGAAACAGAAACTTAAAACGTCAATTTCTCGAAATGACTTCAAGACTACATATTTTCAGCTTTTGATGCAGAATCAAAATATATAAAAAGGGCTTCATAATGTTGAAAGAAATTCTAACTTCTGACAATTATTGGCGAAGATACATCCGTTTGAATTTGGAAACAGAAACTTAAAACGTCAATTTCGCGAAATGACTTCGAGACTACATATTTTCAGCTTTTGATGCAGAATCAAAATATATAAAAAGGGCTTCATAATGTTGAAAGAAATTCTAACTTCTGACAATTATTGGCGAAGATACATCCATTTGAATTTGGAAACAGAAACTTAAAACGTCAATTTCTCGAAATGACTTCGAGACTACATATTTTCAGCTTTTGATGCAGAGTCAAAATATATAAAAAGTGCTTCATAATGTTGAAAGAAATTCTAACTTCTGACAATTATTGGCGAAGATACATCCGTTTGAATTTGGAAACAGAAACTTAAAACGTCAATTTCTCGAAATGACTTCGAGACTACATATTTTCAGCTTTTGATGCAGGGTCAAAATATATAAAAAGGGCTTCATAATGTTGAAAGAAATTCTAACTTCTGACAATTATTGGCGAAGATACATCCGTTTGAATTTGGAAACAGAAACTTAAAACGTCAATTTCTCGAAATGACTTCGAGACTACATATTTTCAGCTTTTGATGCAGGGTCAAAATATATAAAAAGGGCTTCATAATGTTGAAAGAAATTCTAACTTCTGACAATTATTGGCGAAAATACATCCGTTTGAATTTGGAAACAGAAACTTAAAACGTCAATTTCTCGAAATGACTTCGAGACTACATATTTTCAGCTTTTGATGCAGAATCAAAATATATAAAAAGGGCTTCATAATGTTGAAAGAAATTCTAACTTCTGACAATTATTGGCGAAGATACATCCGTTTGAATTTGGAAACAGAAACTTAAAACGTCAATTTCTCGAAATGACTTCGAGACTACATATTTTCAGCTTTTGATGCAGAATCAAAATATATAAAAAGGGCTTTATAATGTTGAAAGAAATTCTAACTTCTGACAATTATTGGCGAAGATACATCCGGTTGAATTTGGAAACCGAAACTTAAAACGTCAATTTCTCGAAATGACTTCGAGACTACATATTTTCAGCTTATGATGCAGAGTCAAAATATATAAAAAGGGCTTCATAATGTTGAAAGAAATTCTGACTTCTGACAATTATTGGCGAAGATACATCCATTTGAATTTGGAAACAGAAACTTAAAACGTCAATTTCTCGAAATGACTTCGAGACTACATATTTTCAGCTTTTGATGCAGAATCAAAATATATAAAAAGGGCTTCATAATGTTGAAAGAAATTCTAACTTCTGACAATTATTGGCGAAGATACATCCGTTTGAATTTGGAAACAGAAACTTAAAACGTCAATTTCTCTAAATGACTTCGAGACTACATATTTTCAGCTTTTGATGCAGAATCAAAATATATAAAAAGGGCTTCATAATGTTGAAAGAAATTCTAACTTCTGACAATTATTGGCGAAGATACGTCCGTTTGAATTTGGAAACAGAAACTTAAAACGTCAATTTCTCGAAATGACTTCGAGACTACATATTTTCAGCTTTTGATGCATAGTCAAAATATATAAAAAGGGCTTCATAATGTTGAAAGAAATTCTAACTTCTGACAATTATTGGCGAAAATACATCCATTTGAATTTGGAAACCGAAACTTAATACGTCAATTTTTTCGAAATGACTTCGAGACTACATATTTTCAGCTTATGATGCAGAGTCAAAATATATAAAAAGGGCTTCATAATGTTGAAAGAAATTCTGACTTCTGACAATTATTGGCGAAGATACATCCATTTGAATTTGGAAACAGAAACTTAAAACGTCAATTTCTCGAAATGACTTCGAGACTACATATTTTCAGCTTTTGATGCAGAATCAAAATATATAAAAAGGGCTTCATAATGTTGAAAGAAATTCTAACTTCTGACAATTATTGGCGAAGATACATCCGTTTGAATTTGGAAACAGAAACTTAAAACGTCAATTTCTCGAAATGACTTCGAGACTACATATTTTCAGCTTTTGATGCAGAATCAAAATATATAAAAAGGGCTTCATAATGTTGAAAGAAATTCTAACTTCTGACAATTATTGGCGAAGATACATCCGTTTGAATTTGGAAACAGAAACTTAAAACGTCAATTTCTCGAAATGACTTCGAGACTACATATTTTCAGCTTTTGATGCAGGGTCAAAATATATAAAAAGGGCTTCATAATGTTGAAAGAAATTCTAACTTCTGACAATTATTGGCGAAGATACATCCGTTTGAATTTGGAAACAGAAACTTAAAACGTCAATTTCTCGAAATGACTTCGAGACTACATATTTTCAGTTTTTGATGCAGGGTCAAAATATATAAAAAGGGCTTCATAATGTTGAAAGAAATTCTAACTTCTGACAATTATTGGCGAAGATACATCCGTTTGAATTTGGAAACAGAAACTTAAAACGTCAATTTCTCGAAATGACTTCGAGACTACATATTTTCAGCTTTTGATGCAGAATCAAAATATATAAAAAGGGCTTCATAATGTTGAAAGAAATTCTAACTTCTGACAATTATTGGCGAAGATACATCCGTTTGAATTTGGAAACAGAAACTTAAAACGTCAATTTCTCGAAATGACTTCAAGACTACATATTTTCAGCTTTTGATGCAGAATCAAAATATATAAAAAGGGCTTCATAATGTTGAAAGAAATTCTAACTTCTGACAATTATTGGCGAAGATACATCCGTTTGAATTTGGAAACAGAAACTTAAAACGTCAATTTCGCGAAATGACTTCGAGACTACATATTTTCAGCTTTTGATGCAGAATCAAAATATATAGAAAGGGCTTCATAATGTTGAAAGAAATTCTAACTTCTGACAATTATTGGCGAAAATACATCCATTTGAATTTGGAAACAGAAACTTAAAACGTCAATTTCTCGAAATGACTTCGAGACTACATAGTTTCAGCTTTTGATGCAGAGTCAAAATATATAAAAAGTGCTTCATAATGTTGAAAGAAATTCTAACTTCTGACAATTATTGGCGAAGATACATCCGTTTGAATTTGGAAACAGAAACTTAAAACGTCAATTTCTCGAAATGACTTCGAGACTACATATTTTCAGCTTTTGATGCAGGGTCAAAATATATAAAAAGGGCTTCATAATGTTGAAAGAAATTCTAACTTCTGACAATTATTGGCGAAGATACATCCGTTTGAATTTGGAAACAGAAACTTAAAACGTCAATTTCTCGAAATGACTTCGAGACTACATATTTTCAGCTTTTGATGCAGGGTCAAAATATATAAAAAGGGCTTCATAATGTTGAAAGAAATTCTAACTTCTGACAATTATTGGCGAAAATACATCCGTTTGAATTTGGAAACAGAAACTTAAAACGTCAATTTCTCGAAATGACTTCGAGACTACATATTTTCAGCTTTTGATGCAGAGTCAAAATATATAGAAAGGGCTTCATAATGTTGAAAGAAATTCTAACTTCTGACAATTATTGGCGAAGATACATCCGTTTGAATTTGGAAACAGAAACTTAAAACGTCAATTTCTCGAAATGACTTCAGGACTACATATTTTCAGCTTTTGATGCAGAGTCAAAATATATAAAAAGGGCTTTATAATGTTGAAAGAAATTCTAACTTCTGACAATTATTGGCGAAGATACATCCGGTTGAATTTGGAAACCGAAACTTAAAACGTCAATTTCTCGAAATGACTTCGAGACTACATATTTTCAGCTTATGATGCAGAGTCAAAATATATAAAAAGGGCTTCATAATGTTGAAAGAAATTCTGACTTCTGACAATTATTGGCGAAGATACATCCATTTGAATTTGGAAACAGAAACTTAAAACGTCAATTTCTCGAAATGACTTCGAGACTACATATTTTCAGCTTTTGATGCAGAATCAAAATATATAAAAAGGGCTTCATAATGTTGAAAGAAATTCTAACTTCTGACAATTATTGGCGAAGATACATCCGTTTGAATTTGGAAACAGAAACTTAAAACGTCAATTTCTCTAAATGACTTCGAGACTACATATTTTCAGCTTTTGATGCAGAATCAAAATATATAAAAAGGGCTTCATAATGTTGAAAGAAATTCTAACTTCTGACAATTATTGGCGAAGATACGTCCGTTTGAATTTGGAAACAGAAACTTAAAACGTCAATTTCTCGAAATGACTTCGAGACTACATATTTTCAGCTTTTGATGCATAGTCAAAATATATAAAAAGGGCTTCATAATGTTGAAAGAAATTCTAACTTCTGACAATTATTGGCGAAAATACATCCATTTGAATTTGGAAACCGAAACTTAATACGTCAATTTTTTCGAAATGACTTCGAGACTACATATTTTCAGCTTATGATGCAGAGTCAAAATATATAAAAAGGGCTTCATAATGTTGAAAGAAATTCTGACTTCTGACAATTATTGGCGAAGATACATCCATTTGAATTTGGAAACAGAAACTTAAAACGTCAATTTCTCGAAATGACTTCGAGACTACATATTTTCAGCTTTTGATGCAGAATCAAAATATATAAAAAGGGCTTCATAATGTTGAAAGAAATTCTAACTTCTGACAATTATTGGTGAAGATACATCCGTTTGAATTTGGAAACAGAAACTTAAAACGTCAATTTCTCGAAATGACTTCGAGACTACATATTTTCAGCTTTTGATGCAGAATCAAAATATATAAAAAGGGCTTCATAATGTTGAAAGAAATTCTAACTTCTGACAATTATTGGCGAAGATACGTCCGTTTGAATTTGGAAACAGAAACTTAAAACGTCAATTTCTCGAAATGACTTCGAGACTACATATTTTCAGCTTTTGATGCAGAATCAAAATATATAAAAAGGGCTTCATAATGTTGAAAGAAATTCTAACTTCTGACAATTATTGGCGAAGATACATCCGTTTGAATTTGGAAACAGAAACTTAAAACGTCAATTTCTCGAAATGACTTCGAGACTACATATTTTCAGCTTTTGATGCAGAGTCAAAATATATAAAAAGTGCTTCATAATGTTGAAAGAAATTCTAACTTCTGACAATTATTGGCGAAGATACATCCGTTTGAATTTGGAAACAGAAACTTAAAACGTCAATTTCTCGAAATGACTTCGAGACTACATATTTTCAGCTTTTGATGCAGGGTCAAAATATATAAAAAGGGCTTCATAATGTTGAAAGAAATTCTAACTTCTGACAATTATTGGCGAAGATACATCCGTTTGAATTTGGAAACAGAAACTTAAAACGTCAATTTCTCGAAATGACTTCGAGACTACATATTTTCAGCTTTTGAAGCAGGGTCAAAATATATAAAAAGGGCTTCATAATGTTGAAAGAAATTCTAACTTCTGACAATTATTGGCGAAAATACATCCGTTTGAATTTGGAAACAGAAACTTAAAACGTCAATTTCTCGAAATGACTTCGAGACTACATATTTTCAGCTTTTGATGCAGAGTCAAAATATATAAAAAGGGCTTCATAATGTTGAAAGAAATTCTAACTTCTGACAATTATTGGCGAAGATACATCCGTTTGAATTTGGAAACAGAAACTTAAAACGTCAATTTCTCGAAATGACTTCGAGACTACATATTTTCAGCTTTTGATGCAGAATCAAAATATATAAAAAGGGCTTCATAATGTTGAAAGAAATTCTGACTTCTGACAATTATTGGCGAAGATACATCCGGTTGAATTTGGAAACCGAAACTTAAAACGTCAATTTCTCGAAATGACTTCGAGACTACATATTTTCAGCTTATGATGCAGAGTCAAAATATATAAAAAGGGCTTCATAATGTTGAAAGAAATTCTGACTTCTGACAATTATTGGCGAAGATACATCCATTTGAATTTGGAAACAGAAACTTAAAACGTCAATTTCTCGAAATGACTTCGAGACTACATATTTTCAGCTTTTGATGCAGAATCAAAATATATAAAAAGGGCTTCATAATGTTGAAAGAAATTCTAACTTCTGACAATTATTGGCGAAGATACATCCGTTTGAATTTGGAAACAGAAACTTAAAACGTCAATTTCTCTAAATGACTTCGAGACTACATATTTTCAGCTTTTGATGCAGAATCAAAATATATAAAAAGGGCTTCATAATGTTGAAAGAAATTCTAACTTCTGACAATTATTGGCGAAGATACGTCCGTTTGAATTTGGAAACAGAAACTTAAAACGTCAATTTCTCGAAATGACTTCGAGACTACATATTTTCAGCTTTTGATGCATAGTCAAAATATATAAAAAGGGCTTCATAATGTTGAAAGAAATTCTAACTTCTGACAATTATTGGCGAAAATACATCCATTTGAATTTGGAAACCGAAACTTAATACGTCAATTTTTCGAAATGACTTCGAGACTACATATTTTCAGCTTATGATGCAGAGTCAAAATATATAAAAAGGGCTTCATAATGTTGAAAGAAATTCTGACTTCTGACAATTATTGGCGAAGATACATCCATTTGAATTTGGAAACAGAAACTTAAAACGTCAATTTCTCGAAATGACTTCGAGACTACATATTTTCAGCTTTTGATGCAGAATCAAAATATATAAAAAGGGCTTCATAATGTTGAAAGAAATTCTAACTTCTGACAATTATTGGTGAAGATACATCCGTTTGAATTTGGAAACAGAAACTTAAAACGTCAATTTCTCGAAATGACTTCGAGACTACATATTTTCAGCTTTTGATGCAGAATCAAAATATATAAAAAGGGCTTCATAATGTTGAAAGAAATTCTAACTTCTGACAATTATTGGCGAAGATACGTCCGTTTGAATTTGGAAACAGAAACTTAAAACGTCAATTTCTCGAAATGACTTCGAGACTACATATTTTCAGCTTTTGATGCAGAATCAAAATATATAAAAAGGGCTTCATAATGTTGAAAGAAATTCTAACTTCTGACAATTATTGGCGAAAATACATCCATTTGAATTTGGAAACCGAAACTTAATACGTCAATTTTTCGAAATGACTTCGCGACTACATATTTTCAGCTTTTGATGCAGAATCAAAATATATAAAAAGGGCTTCATAATGTTGAAAGAAATTCTAACTTCTGACAATTATTGGCGAAGATACATCCGTTTGAATTTGGAAACAGAAACTTAAAACGTCAATTTCTCGAAATGACTTCGAGACTACATATTTTCAGCTTTTGATGCAGAATCAAAATATATAAAAAGGGCTTCATAATGTTGAAAGAAATTCTAACTTCTGACAATTATTGGCGAAGATACATCCGTTTGAATTTGGAAACAGAAACTTAAAACGTCAATTTCGCGAAATGACTTCGAGACTACATATTTTCAGCTTTTGATGCAGAATCAAAATATATAAAAAGGGCTTCATAATGTTGAAAGAAATTCTAACTTCTGACAATTATTGGCGAAGATACATCCGTTTGAATTTGGAAACAGAAACTTAAAACGTCAATTTCTCTAAATGACTTCGAGACTACATATTTTCAGCTTTTGATGCAGAATCAAAATATATAAAAAGGGCTTCATAATGTTGAAAGAAATTCTAACTTCTGACAATTATTGGCGAAGATACGTCCGTTTGAATTTGGAAACAGAAACTTAAAACGTCAATTTCTCGAAATGACTTCGAGACTACATATTTTCAGCTTTTGATGCAGGGTCAAAATATATAAAAAGGGCTTCATAATGTTGAAAGAAATTCTAACTTCTGACAATTATTGGCGAAAATACATCCGTTTGAATTTGGAAACAGAAACTTAAAACGTCAATTTCGCGAAATGACTTCGAGACTACATATTTTCAGCTTTTGATGCAGAATCAAAATATATAAAAAGGGCTTCATAATGTTGAAAGAAATTCTAACTTCTGACAATTATTGGCGAAGATACATCCGTTTGAATTTGGAAACAGAAACTTAAAACGTCAATTTCTCGAAATGACTTCGAGACTACACATTTTCAGCTTTTGATGCAGAATCAAAATATATAAAAAGGGCTTTATAATGTTGAAAGAAATTCTAACTTCTGACAATTATTGGCGAAGATACATCCGTTTGAATTTGGAAACCGAAACTTAAAACGTCAATTTCTCGAAATGACTTCGAGACTACATATTTTCAGCTTATGATGCAGAGTCAAAATATATAAAAAGGGCTTCATAATGTTGAAAGAAATTCTGACTTCTGACAATTATTGGCGAAGATACATCCATTTGAATTTGGAAACAGAAACTTAAAACGTCAATTTCTCGAAATGACTTCGAGACTACATATTTTCAGCTTTTGATGCAGAATCAAAATATATAAAAAGGGCTTCATAATGTTGAAAGAAATTCTAACTTCTGACAATTATTGGCGAAGATACATCCGTTTGAATTTGGAAACAGAAACTTAAAACGTCAATTTCTCTAAATGACTTCGAGACTACATATTTTCAGCTTTTGATGCAGAATCAAAATATATAAAAAGGGCTTCATAATGTTGAAAGAAATTCTAACTTCTGACAATTATTGGCGAAGATACGTCCGTTTGAATTTGGAAACAGAAACTTAAAACGTCAATTTCTCGAAATGACTTCGAGACTACATATTTTCAGCTTTTGAAGCAGGGTCAAAATATATAAAAAGGGCTTCATAATGTTGAAAGAAATTCTAACTTCTGACAATTATTGGCGAAAATACATCCATTTGAATTTGGAAACCGAAACTTAATACGTCAAATTTTTCGAAATGACTTCGAGACTACATATTTTCAGCTTATGATGCAGAGTCAAAATATATAAAAGGGCTTCATAATGTTGAAAGAAATTCTGACTTCTGACAATTATTGGCGAAGATACATCCATTTGAATTTGGAAACAGAAACTTAAAACGTCAATTTCTCGAAATGACTTCGAGACTACATATTTTCAGCTTTTGATGCAGAATCAAAATATATAAAAAGGGCTTCATAATGTTGAAAGAAATTCTAACTTCTGACAATTATTGGTGAAGATACATCCGTTTGAATTTGGAAACAGAAACTTAAAACGTCAATTTCTCGAAATGACTTCGAGACTACATATTTTCAGCTTTTGATGCATAGTCAAAATATATAAAAAGGGCTTCATAATGTTGAAAGAAATTCTAACTTCTGACAATTATTGGCGAAGATACGTCCGTTTGAATTTGGAAACAGAAACTTAAAACGTCAATTTCTCGAAATGACTTCGAGACTACATATTTTCAGCTTTTGATGCATAGTCAAAATATATAAAAAGGGCTTCATAATGTTGAAAGAAATT
Source organism: Drosophila grimshawi (assembly GCF_018153295.1). Taxonomy (NCBI): domain Eukaryota; kingdom Metazoa; phylum Arthropoda; class Insecta; order Diptera; family Drosophilidae; genus Drosophila; species Drosophila grimshawi. The sequence continues at coordinate 18,674 of NW_025063311.1, read as the reverse complement.
CTAACTTCTGACAATTATTGGCGAAAATACATCCATTTGAATTTGGAAACCGAAACTTAATACGTCAATTTTTTCGAAATGACTTCGCGACTACATATTTTCAGCTTTTGATGCAGAATCAAAATATATAAAAAGGGCTTCATAATGTTGAAAGAAATTCTAACTTCTGACAATTATTGGCGAAGATACATCCGTTTGAATTTGGAAACAGAAACTTAAAACGTCAATTTCTCGAAATGACTTCGAGACTACATATTTTCAGCTTTTGATGCAGAATCAAAATATATAAAAAGGGCTTCATAATGTTGAAAGAAATTCTAACTTCTGACAATTATTGGCGAAGATACATCCGTTTGAATTTGGAAACAGAAACTTAAAACGTCAATTTCTCGAAATGACTTCGAGACTACATATTTTCAGCTTTTGATGCAGAATCAAAATATATAAAAAGGGCTTCATAATGTTGAAAGAAATTCTAACTTCTGACAATTATTGGTGAAGATACATCCGTTTGAATTTGGAAACAGAAACTTAAAACGTCAATTTCTCTAAATGACTTCGAGACTACATATTTTCAGCTTTTGATGCAGGGTCAAAATATATAAAAAGGGCTTCATAATGTTGAAAGAAATTCTAACTTCTGACAATTATTGGCGAAAATACATCCGTTTGAATTTGGAAACAGAAACTTAAAACGTCAATTTCTCGAAATGACTTCGAGACTACATATTTTCAGCTTTTGATGCAGAGTCAAAATATATAAAAAGGGCTTCATAATGTTGAAAGAAATTCTAACTTCTGACAATTATTGGCGAAGATACATCCGTTTGAATTTGGAAACAGAAACTTAAAACGTCAATTTCTCGAATGGACTTCGCGACTACATATTTTCAGCTTTTGATGCAGAATCAAAATATATAAAAAGGGCTTTATAATGTTGAAAGAAATTCTAACTTCTGACAATTATTGGCGAAGATACATCCGTTTGAATTTGGAAACCGAAACTTAAAACGTCAATTTCTCGAAATGACTTCGAGACTACATATTTTCAGCTTATGATGCAGAGTCAAAATATATAAAAAGGGCTTCATAATGTTGAAAGAAATTCTGACTTCTGACAATTATTGGCGAAGATACATCCATTTGAATTTGGAAACAGAAACTTAAAACGTCAATTTCTCGAAATGACTTCGAGACTACATATTTTCAGCTTTTGATGCAGAATCAAAATATATAAAAAGGGCTTCATAATGTTGAAAGAAATTCTAACTTCTGACAATTATTGGCGAAGATACATCCGTTTGAATTTGGAAACAGAAACTTAAAACGTCAATTTCTCTAAATGACTTCGAGACTACATATTTTCAGCTTTTGATGCAGAATCAAAATATATAAAAAGGGCTTCATAATGTTGAAAGAAATTCTAACTTCTGACAATTATTGGCGAAGATACGTCCGTTTGAATTTGGAAACAGAAACTTAAAACGTCAATTTCTCGAAATGACTTCGAGACTACATATTTTCAGCTTTTGATGCATAGTCAAAATATATAAAAAGGGCTTCATAATGTTGAAAGAAATTCTAACTTCTGACAATTATTGGCGAAAATACATCCATTTGAATTTGGAAACCGAAACTTAAAACGTCAATTTCTCGAAATGACTTCGAGACTACATATTTTCAGCTTATGATGCAGAGTCAAAATATATAAAAAGGGCTTCATAATGTTGAAAGAAATTCTGACTTCTGACAATTATTGGCGAAGATACATCCATTTGAATTTGGAAACAGAAACTTAAAACGTCAATTTCTCGAAATGACTTCGAGACTACATATTTTCAGCTTTTGATGCAGAGTCAAAATATATAAAAAGGGCTTCATAATGTTGAAAGAAATTCTAACTTCTGACAATTATTGGCGAAGATACGTCCGTTTGAATTTGGAAACAGAAACTTAAAACGTCAATTTCTCGAAATGACTTCGAGACTACATATTTTCAGCTTTTGATGCATAGTCAAAATATATAAAAAGGGCTTCATAATGTTGAAAGAAATTCTAACTTCTGACAATTATTGGCGAAAATACATCCATTTGAATTTGGAAACCGAAACTTAATACGTCAATTTCTCGAAATGACTTCGAGACTACATATTTTCAGCTTATGATGCAGAGTCAAAATATATAAAAGGGCTTCATAATGTTGAAAGAAATTCTAACTTCTGACAATTATTGGCGAAGATACATCCATTTGAATTTGGAAACAGAAACTTAAAACGTCAATTTCTCGAAATGACTTCGAGACTACATATTTTCAGCTTTTGATGCAGAATCAAAATATATAAAAAGGGCTTCATAATGTTGAAAGAAATTCTAACTTCTGACAATTATTGGTGAAGATACATCCGTTTGAATTTGGAAACAGAAACTTAAAACGTCAATTTCTCTAAATGACTTCGAGACTACATATTTTCAGCTTTTGATGCAGAATCAAAATATATAAAAAGGGCTTCATAATGTTGAAAGAAATTCTAACTTCTGACAATTATTGGCGAAGATACGTCCGTTTGAATTTGGAAACAGAAACTTAAAACGTCAATTTCTCGAAATGACTTCGAGACTACATATTTTCAGCTTTTGATGCATAGTCAAAATATATAAAAAGGGCTTCATAATGTTGAAAGAAATTCTAACTTCTGACAATTATTGGCGAAAATACATCCATTTGAATTTGGAAACCGAAACTTAATACGTCAATTTTTTCGAAATGACTTCGCGACTACATATTTTCAGCTTTTGATGTAGAATCAAAATATATAAAAAGGGCTTCATAATGTTGAAAGAAATTCTAACTTCTGACAATTATTGGCGAAGATACATCCGTTTGAATTTGGAAACAGAAACTTAAAACGTCAATTTCTCGAAATGACTTCGAGACTACATATTTTCAGCTTTTGATGCAGAATCAAAATATATAAAAAGGGCTTCATAATGTTGAAAGAAATTCTAACTTCTGACAATTATTGGCGAAGATACATCCGTTTGAATTTGGAAACAGAAACTTAAAACGTCAATTTCGCGAAATGACTTCGAGACTACATATTTTCAGCTTTTGATGCAGAATCAAAATATATAAAAAGGGCTTCATAATGTTGAAAGAAATTCTAACTTCTGACAATTATTGGCGAAGATACATCCATTTGAATTTGGAAACAGAAACTTAAAACGTCAATTTCTCGAAATGACTTCGAGACTAATTTTTCAGCTTTTGATGCAGAGTCAAAATATATAAAAAGTGCTTCATAATGTTGAAAGAAATTCTAACTTCTGACAATTATTGGCGAAGATACATCCGTTTGAATTTGGAAACAGAAACTTAAAACGTCAATTTCTCGAAATGACTTCGAGACTACATATTTTCAGCTTTTGATGCAGAATCAAAATATATAAAAAGGGCTTCATAATGTTGAAAGAAATTCTAACTTCTGACAATTATTGGCGAAGATACATCCGTTTGAATTTGGAAACAGAAACTTAAAACGTCAATTTCTCGAAATGACTTCGAGACTACATATTTTCAGCTTTTGATGCAGGGTCAAAATATATAAAAAGGGCTTCATAATGTTGAAAGAAATTGTAACTTCTGACAATTATTGGCGAAGATACATCCGTTTGAATTTGGAAATAGAAACTTAAAACGTCAATTTCTCGAAATGACTTCGAGACTACATATTTTCAGCTTTTGATGCAGGGTCAAAATATATAAAAAGGGCTTCATAATGTTGAAAGAAATTCTAACTTCTGGCAATTATTGGCGAAGATACATCCGTTTGAATTTGGAAACAGAAACTTAAAACGTCAATCTCTAGAAATGACTTCGAGACTACATATTTTCAGCTTTTGATGCAGAGTCAAAATATATAAAAAGGGCTTCATAATGTTGAAAGAAATTCTAACTTCTGACAATTATTGGCGAAGATACATCCGTTTGAATTTGGAAACAGAAACTTAAAACGTCAATTTCTCGAAATGACTTCGAGACTACATATTTTCAGCTTTTGAAGCAGAGTCAAAATATATAAAAAGTGCTTCATAATGTTGAAAGAAATTCTAACTTCTGACAATTATTGGCGAAGATACATCCGTTTGAATTTGGAAACAGAAACTTAAAACGTCAATTTCTCGAAATGACTTCGAGACTACATATTTTCAGCTTTTGATGCAGAATCAAAATATATAAAAAGGGCTTCATAATGTTGAAAGAAATTCTAACTTCTGACAATTATTGGCGAAGATACATCCGTTTGAATTTGGAAACAGAAACTTAAAACGTCAATTTCTCGAAATGACTTCGAGACTACATATTTTCAGCTTTTGATGCAGGGTCAAAATATATAAAAAGGGCTTCATAATGTTGAAAGAAATTCTAACTTCTGACAATTATTGGCGAACATACATCCATTTGAATTTGGAAACAGAAACTTTAAACGTCAATTTCTCGAAATGACTTCGAGACTTTCAGCTTTTGATGCAGAGTCAAAATATATAAAAAGTGCTTCATAATGTTGAAAGAAATTCTAACTTCTGACAATTATTGGCGAAGATACATCCGTTTGAATTTGGAAACAGAAACTTAAAACGTCAATTTCTCGAAATGACTTCGAGACTACATATTTTCAGCTTTTGATGCAGAGTCAAAATATATAAAAAGGGCTTCATAATGTTGAAAGAAATTCTAACTTCTGACAATTATTGGCGAAGATAGATCCGTTTGAATTTGGAAACAGAAACTTAAAACGTCAATTTCTCGAAATGACTTCGAGACTACATATTTTCAGCTTTTGATGCAGGGTCAAAATATATAAAAAGGGCTTCATAATGTTGAAAGAAATTCTAACTTCTGACAATTATTGGCGAAGATACATCCGTTTGAATTTGGAAATAGAAACTTAAAACGTCAATTTCTCGAAATGACTTCGAGACTACATATTTTCAGCTTTTGATGCAGGGTCAAAGTATATAAAAAGGGCTTCATAATGTTGAAAGAAATTCTAACTTCTGACAATTATTGGCGAAGATACATCCGTTTGAATTTGGAAACAGAAAATTAAAACGTCAATTTCTTGAAATGACTTCGAGACTACATATTTTCAGCTTTTGATGCAGGGTCAAAATATATAAAAAGGGCTTCATAATGTTGAAAGAAATTCTAACTTCTGACAATTATTGGCGAAGATACATTCGTTTGAATTTGGAAACAGAAACTTAAAACGTCAATTTCTCGAAATGACTTCGAGACTACATATTATCAGCTTTTGATGCAGAATCAAAATATATAAAAAGGGCTTCATAATGTTGAAAGAAATTCTAACTTCTGACAATTATTGGCGAAGATACATCCGTTTGAATTTGGAAACAGAAACTTAAAACGTCAATTTCTCGAAATGACTTCGAGACTACATATTTTCAGCTTTTGATGCAGAATCAAAATATATAAAAAGTGCTTCATAATGTTGAAAGAAATTCTAACTTCTGACAATTATTGGCGAAGATACATCCGTTTGAATTTGGAAACAGAAACTTAAAACGTCAATTTCTCGAAATGACTTCGAGACTACATATTTTCAGCTTTTGATGCAGAATCAAAATATATAAAAAGGGCTTCATAATGTTGAAAGAAATTCTAACTTCTGACAATTATTGGCGAAGATACATCCGTTTGAATTTGGAAACAGAAACTTAAAACGTTAATTTCTCGAAATGACTTCGAGACTACATATTTTCAGCTTTTGATGCAGGGTCAAAATATATAAAAAGGGCTTCATAATGTTGAAAGAAATTCTAACTTTGACAATTATTGGCGAAGATACATCCGTTTGAATTTGGAAATAGAAACTTAAAACGTCAATTTCTCGAAATGACTTCGAGACTACATATTTTCAGCTTTTGATGCAGGGTCAAAATATATAAAAAGGGCTTCATAATGTTGAAAGAAATTCTAACTTCTGACAATTATTGGCGAAGATACATCCGTTTGAATTTGGAAACAGAAACTTAAAACGTCAATTTCTCGAAATGACTTCGAGACTACATATTTTCAGCTTTCGATGCAGAATCAAAATATATAAAAAGGGCTTCATAATGTTGAAAGAAATTCTAACTTCTGACAATTATTGGCGAAGATACATCCGTTTGAATTTGGAAACAGAAACTTAAAACGTCAATTTCTCGAAATGACTTCGAGACTACATATTTTCAGCTTTTGATGCAGGGTCAAAATATATAAAAAGGGCTTCATAATGTTGAAAGAAATTCTGACTTCTGACAATTATTGGCGAAGATACATCCGTTTGAATTTGGAAACAGAAACTTAAAACGTCAATTTCTCGAAATGACTTCGAGACTACATATTTTCAGCTTTTGATGCAGGGTCAAAATATATAAAAAGGGCTTCATAATGTTGAAAGAAATTCTAACTTCTGACAATTATTGGCGAAGATATATCCGTTTGAATTTGGAAACAGAAACTTAAAACGTCAATTTCTCGAAATGACTTCGAGACTACATATTTTCAGCTTTTGATGCAGAGTCAAAATATATAAAAAGGGCTTCATAATGTTGAAAGAAATTCTAACTTCTGACAATTATTGGCGAAGATACATCCGTTTGAATTTGGAAACAGAAACTTAAAACGTCAATTTCTCGAAATGACTTCGCGACTACATATTTTCAGCTTTTGATGCAGAATCAAAATATATAAAAAGGGCTTTATAATGTTGAAAGAAATTCTGACTTCTGACAATTATTGGCGAAGATACATCCGGTTGAATTTGGAAACCGAAACTTAAAACGTCAATTTCTCGAAATGACTTCGAGACTACATTATTTCAGCTTTTGATGCAGGGTCAAAATATATAAAAAGGGCTTCATAATGTTTGAAAAGAAATTCTAACTTCTGACAATTATTGGCGAAGATACATCCATTTGAATTTGGGAAAAAGAAACTTAAACCTTCAATATCTCGAAATGACTTCGCGACTACATATTTTCAGCTTTTGATGCAGAATCAAAATTTATAAAAAGGGCTTCATAATGTTGAAAGAAATTCTAACTTCTGACAATTATTGGCGAAGATACATCCGTTTGAATTTGGAAACAGACACTTAAAACGTCAATTTCTCGAAATGACTTCGAGACTACATATTTTCAGCTTTTGATGCAGAATCAAAATATATAAAAAGGGCTTCATAATGTTGAAAGAAATTCTAACTTCTGACAATTATTGGCGAAGATACATCCGTTTGAATTTGGAAACAGAAACTTAAAACGTTAATTTCTCGAAATGACTTCGAGACTACATATTTTCAGCTTTTGATGCAGGGTCAAAATATATAAAAAGGGCTTCATAATGTTGAAAGAAATTCTAACTTTTGACAATTATTGGCGAAGATACATCCGTTTGAATTTGGAAACAGAAACTTAAAACGTCAATTTATCGAAATGACTTCGAGACTACATATTTTCAGCTTTCGATGCAGAGTCAAAATATATAAAAAGGGCTTCATAATGTTGAAAGAAATTCTAACTTCTGACAATTATTGGCGAAGATACATCCGTTTGAATTTGGAAACAGAAACTTAAAACGTCAATTTATCGAAATGACTTCGAGACTACATATTTTCAGCTTTCGATGCAGAATCAAAATATATAAAAAGGGCTTCATAATGTTGAAAGAAATTCTAACTTCTGACAATTATTGGCGAAGATACATCCGTTTGAATTTGGAAACAGAAACTTAAAACGTCAATTTCTCGAAATGACTTCGAGACTACATATTTTCAGCTTTTGATGCAGGGTCAAAATATATAAAAAGGGCTTCATAATGTTGAAAGAAATTCTGACTTCTGACAATTATTGGCGAAGATACATCCGTTTGAATTTGGAAACAGAAACTTAAAACGTCAATTTCTCGAAATGACTTCGAGACTACATATTTTCAGCTTTTGATGCAGGGTCAAAATATATAAAAAGGGCTTCATAATGTTGAAAGAAATTCTAACTTCTGACAATTATTGGCGAAGATATATCCGTTTGAATTTGGAAACAGAAACTTAAAACGTCAATTTCTCGAAATGACTTCGAGACTACATATTTTCAGCTTTTGATGCAGAATCAAAATATATAAAAAGGGCTTCATAATGTTGAAAGAAATTCTAACTTCTGACAATTATTGGCGAAGATACATCCGTTTGAATTTGGAAACAGAAACTTAAAACGTCAATTTCTCGAAATGACTTCAAGACTACATATTTTCAGCTTTTGATGCAGAATCAAAATATATAAAAAGGGCTTTATAATGTTGAAAGAAATTCTAACTTCTGACAATTATTTACGAAGATACATCCGGTTGAATTTGGAAACCGAAACTTAAAACGTCAATTTCTCGAAATGACTTCGAGACTACATTATTTCAGCTTTTGATGCAGGGTCAAAATATATAAAAAGGGCTTCATAATGTTGAAAGAAATTCTGACTTCTGACAATTATTGGCGAAGATACATCCGTTTGAATTTGGGAAAAGAAACTTAAACCGCCAATATCTCGAAATGACTTCGCGACTACATATTTTCAGCTTTTGATGCAGAGTCAAAATATATAAAAAGGGCTTCATAATGTTGAAAGAAATTCTAACTTCTGACAATTATTGGCGAAGATACATCCGTTTGAATTTGGAAACAGAAACTTAAAACGTCAATTTCTCGAAATGACTTCGAGACTACATATTTTCAGCTTTTGATGCAGAATCAAAATATATAAAAAGGGTTTCATAATGTTGAAAGAAATTCTAACTTCTGACAATTATTGGCGAAGATACATCCGTTTGAATTTGGAAACAGAAACTTAAAACGTCAATTTCTCGAAATGACTTCGAGACTACATATTTTCAGCCTTTGATGCATAGTCAAAATATATAAAAAGGGCTTCATAATGTTGAAAGAAATTCTGACTTCTGACAATTATTGGCGAAGATACATCCGTTTGAATTTGGAAACAGAAACTTAAAACGTCAATTTCTCGAAATGACTTCGAGACTACATATTTTCAGCTTTGATGCAGAATCAAAATATATAAAAAGGGCTTCATAATGTTGAAAGAAATTCTAACTTCTGACAATTATTGGCGAAGATATATCCGTTTGAGTTTGGAAACAGAAACTTAAAACGTCAATTTCTCGAAATGACTTCGAGACTACATATTTTCAGCTTTTGATGCAGAGTCAAAATATATAAAAAGGGCTTCATAATGTTGAAAGAAATTCTAACTTCTGACAATTATTGGCGAAGATACATCCGTTTGAATTTGGAAACAGAAACTTAAAACGTCAATTTCTCGAAATGACTTCGAGACTACATATTTTCAGCTTTTGATGCAGAATCAAAATATATAAAAAGGGCTTTATAATGTTGAAAGAAATTCTAACTTCTGACAATTATTGGCGAAGATACATCCGGTTGAATTTGGAAACCGAAACTTAAAACGTCAATTTCTCGAAATGACTTCGAGACTACATTATTTCAGCTTTTGATGCAGGGTCAAAATATATAAAAAGGGCTTCATAATGTTGAAAGAAATTCTGACTTCTGACAATTATTGGCGAAGATACATCCGTTTGAATTTGGGAAAAGAAACTTAAACCGCCAATATCTCGAAATGACTTCGCGACTACATATTTTCAGCTTTTGATGCAGAGTCAAAATATATAAAAAGGGGTTCATAATGTTGAAAGAAATTCTAACTTCTGACAATTATTGGCGAAGATACATCCGTTTGAATTTGGAAACAGAAACTTAAAACGTCAATTTCTCGAAATGACTTCGAGACTACATATTTTCAGCTTTTGATGCAGAATCAAAATATATAAAAAGGGTTTCATAATGTTGAAAGAAATTCTAACTTCTGACAATTATTGGCGAAGATACATCCGTTTGAATTTGGAAACAGAAACTTAAAACGTCAATTTCTCGAAATGACTTCGAGACTACATATTTTCAGCTTTTGATGCAGAGTCAAAATATATAAAAAGGGCTTCATAATGTGGAAAGAAATTCTAACTTCTGACAATTATTGGCGAAGATACATCTGTTTGAATTTGGAAACAGAAACTTAAAACGTCAATTTCTCGAAATGACTTCGAGACTACATATTTTCAGCTTTTGATGCAGACTCAAAATATATAAAAAGGGCTTCATAATGTTGAAAGAAATTCTAACTTCTGACAATTATTGGCGAAGATACATCCATTTGAATTTGGAAACAGAAACTTAAAACGTCAATTTCTCGAAATGACTTCGCGACTACATTTTTTTCAGCTTTTGATGCAGAATCAAAATATATAAAAAGGGCTTCATAATGTTGAAAAGAAATTCTAACTTCTGACAATTATTGGCGAAGATACATCCGTTTGAATTTGGAAACCGAAACTTAAAACGTCAATTTCTCGAAATGACTTCGCGACTACATATTTTCAGCTTTTGATGCAGAGTCAAAATATATAAAAAGGGCTTCATAATGTTGAAAGAAATTCTAACTTCTGACAATTATTGGCGAAGATACATCCGTTTGAATTTGGAAACAGAAACTTAAAACGTCAATTTCTCGAAATGACTTCGAGACTACATATTTTCAGCTTTTGATGCAGGGTCAAAATATATAAAAAGGGCTTCATAATGTTGAAAGAAATTCTAACTTCTGACAATTATTGGCGAAGATACATCCGTTTGAATTTGGAAACAGAAACTTAAAACGTCAATTTCTCGAAATGACTTCGAGACAACATATTTTCAGCTTTTGATGCAGAATCAAAATATATAAAAAGGGCTTCATAATGTTGAAAGAAATTCTAACTTCTGACAATTATTGGCGAAGATACATCCGTTTGAATTTGGAAACAGAAACTTAAAACGTCAATTTCTCGAAATGACTTCGAGACTACATATTTTCAGCTTTTGATGCAGAATCAAAATATATAAAAAGGGCTTCATAATGTTGAAAGAAATTCTAATTTCTGACAATTATTGGCGAAGATACATCCGTTTGAATTTGGAAACAGAAACTTAAAACGTCAATTTCTCGAAATGACTTCGCGACTACATATTTTCAGCTTTTGATGCAGAGTCAAAATATATAAAAATGGCTTCATAATGTTGAAAGAAATTCTAACTTCTGACAATTATTGGCGAAGATACATCCGTTTGAATTTGGAAACAGAAACTTAAAACGTCAATTTCTCGAAATGACTTCGAGGACTTACATCTCTTGATGCTAGAGTCAGAATATAAAAAAAGGGCTTCATAATGTTGAAAGATGATTGAAACTTCTGACATTTCTTGGCAATTATTTGCGACGATACATCCGTTTGAATTTGGAAACAGAAACTTAAAACGTCAATTTCTCGAAATGACTTCGCGACTACATATTTTCAGCTTTTGATGCAGAATCAAAATATATAAAAAGGGCTTCATAATGTTGAAAGAAATTCTAACTTCTGACAATTATTGGCGAAGATACATCCGTTCGAATTTGGAAACAGAAACTTAAAACGTCGATTTCTCGAAATGACTTCGAGACTACATATTTTCAGCTATTGATGCAGAATCAAAATATATAAAAAGGGCTTCATAATGTTGAAAGAAATTCTAATTTCTGACAATTATTGGCGAAGATACATCCGTTTGAATTTGGAAACAGAAACTTAAAACGTCAATTTCTCGAAATGACTTCGAGACTACATATTTTCAGCTTTTGATGCAGAGTCAAAATATATAAAAAGGGCTTCATAATGTTGAAAGAAATTCTAACTTCTGACAATTATTGACGAAGGTACATCTGTTTGAATTTGGAAACAGAAACTTACAACGTCAATTTCTCGAAATGACTTCGAGACTACATATTTTCAGCTTTTGATGCAGAATCAAAATATATAAAAAGGGCTTCATAATGTTGAAAGAAATTCTAACTTCTGACAATTATTGGCGAAGATACATCCGTTTGAATTTGGAAACAGAAACTTAAAACGTCAATTTCTCGAAATGACTTCGAGACTACATATTTTCAGCTTTTGATGCAGAATCAAAATATATAAAAAGGGCTTCATAATGTTGAAAGAAATTCTAACTTCTGACAATTATTGGCGAAGATACATCCGTTTGAATTTGGAAACAGAAACTTAAAACGTCAATTTCTCGAAATGACTTCGAGACTTTCAGCTTTTGATGCAGAGTCAAAATATATAAAAAGTGCTTCATAATGTTGAAAGAAATTCTAACTTCTGACAATTATTGGCGAAGATACATCCGTTTGAATTTGGAAACAGAAACTTAAAACGTCAATTTCTCGAAATGACTTCGAGACTACATATTTTCAGCTTTTGATGCAGAATCAAAATATATAAAAAGGGCTTCATAATGTTGAAAGAAATTCTAACTTTTGACAATTATTGGCGAAGATACATCCGTTTGAATTTGGAAACAGAAACTTAAAACGTCAATTTCTCGAAATGACTTCGAGACTACATATTTTCAGCCTTTGATGCATAGTCAAAATATATAAAAAGGGCTTCATAATGTTGCAAGAAATTCTAACTTCTGACAATTATTGGCGAAGATACATCCGTTTGAATTTGGAAACAGAAACTTAAAACGTCAATTTCTCGAAATGACTTCGAGACTACATATTTTCAGCTTTTGATGCAGAATCAAAATATATAAAAAGGGCTTCATAATGTTGAAAGAAATTCTAACTTCTGACAATTATTGGCGAAGATACATCCGTTTGAATTTGGAAACAGAAACTTAAAACGTCAATTTCTCGAAATGACTTCGAGACTACATATTTTCAGCTTTTGATGCAGGTTCAAAATATATAAAAAGTGTTCATAATGTTGAAAGAAATTCTAACATCTGACAATTATTGGCGAAGATACATCCGTTTGAATTTGGAAACAGAAACTTTAAACGTCAATTTCTCGAAATGACTTCGAGACTACATATTTTCAGCTTTTGATGCAGATTCAAAATTATAAAAAGGGCTTCATAATGTTGAAAGAAATTCTAACTTCTGACAATTATTGGCGAAGATACATCCGTTTGAATTTGGAAACAGAAACTTAAAACGTCAATTTCTCGAAATGACTTCGGGACTACATATTTTCAGCCTTTGATGCATAGTCAAAATATATAAAAAGTGTTCATAATGTTGAAAGAAATTCTAACATCTGACAATTATTGGCGAAGATACATCCGTTTGAATTTGGAAACAGAAACTTAAAACGTCAATTTCTCGAAATGACTTCGAGACTACATATTTTCAGCTTTTGATGCAGAATCAAAATATATAAAAATATAATGTTGAAAGAAATTCTAACTTCTGACAATTATTGGCGAAGATACATCCGTTTGAATTTGGAAACCGAAACTTAAAACGTCAATTTTTTCGAAAAGACTTCGCGACTACATATTTTCAGCTTTTGATGCAGAATCAAAATATATAAAAAGGGCTTCATAATGTTGAAAGAAATTCTAACTTCCGACAATTATTGGCGAAGATACATCCGTTTAAATTGGGAAACAGAAACTGACAACGTCAATTTCTCGAAATGACTTCGAGACTACATATTTTCAGCCTTTGATGCATAGTCAAAATATATAAAAAGGGCTTCATAATGTTGAAAGAAATTCTAACTTCTGACAATTATTGGCGAAGATACATCCGTTTGAATTTGGAAACCGAAACTTAAAACGTCAATTTTTTCGAAAAGACTTCGCGACTACATATTTTCAGCTTTTGATGCAGAATCAAAATATATAAAAAGGGCTTCATAATGTTGAAAGAAATTCTAACTTCCGACAATTATTGGCGAAGATACATCCGTTTGAATTTGGAAACAGAAACTTAAAACGTCAATTTTTTCGAAAAGACTTCGCGACTACATATTTTCAGCTTTTGATGCAGAATCAAAATATATAAAAAGGGCTTCATAATGTTGAAAGAAATTCTAACTTCCGACAATTATTGGCGAAGATACATCCGTTTAAATTGGGAAACAGAAACTGACAACGTCAATTTCTCGAAATGACTTCGAGACTACATATTTTCAGCCTTTGATGCATAGTCAAAATATATAAAAAGGGCTTCATAATGTTGAAAGAAATTCTAACTTCTGACAATTATTGGCGAAGATACGTCCGTTTGAATTTGGAAACAGAAACTTATAACGTCAATTTCTCGAAATGACTTCGAGACTACATATTTTCAGCTTTTGAGGCAGAGTCAAAATATATAAAAAGGGCTTCATAATGTTGAAAGAAATTCTAACTTCTGACAATTATTGGCGAAGATACGTCCGTTTGAATTTGGAAACAGAAACTTAAAACGTAAATTTCGCGAAATGACTTCGAGACTACATATTTTCAGCTTTTGATGCAGAATCAAAATATATAAAAAGGGCTTCATAATGTTGAAAGAAATTCTAACTTCTGACAATTATTGGCGAAGATACATCCATTTGAATTTGGAAACAGAAACTTAAAACGTCAATTTCTCGAAATGACTTCGAGACTTTCAGCTTTTGATGCAGAGTCAAAATATATAAAAAGTGCTTCATAATGTTGAAAGAAATTCTAACTTCTGACAATTATTGGCGAAGATACATCCGTTTGAATTTGGAAACAGAAACTTAAAACGTCAATTTCTCGAAATGACTTCGAGACTACATATTTTCAGCTTTTGATGCAGGGTCAAAATATATAAAAAGGGCTTCATAATGTTGAAAGAAATTCTAACTTCTGACAATTATTGGCGAAGATACATCCGTTTGAATTTGGAAACAGAAACTTAAAACGTCAATTTCTCGAAATGACTTCGAGACTACATATTTTCAGCTTTTGATGCAGGGTCAAAATATATAAAAAAGGCTTCATAATGTTGAAAGAAATTCTAACTTCTGACAATTATTGGCGAAGATACATCCGTTTGAATTTGGAAACAGAAACTTAAAACGTCAATTTCTCGAAATGACTTCGAGACTACATATTTTCAGCTTTTGATGCAGAATCAAAATATATAAAAAGGGCTTCATAATGTTGAAAGAAATTCTAACTTCTGACAATTATTGGCGAAGATACATCCGTTTGAATTTGGAAACAGAAACTTAAAACGTCAATTTCTCGAAATGACTTCGAGACTACATATTTTCAGCTTTTGATGCAGAATCAAAATATATAAAAAGGGCTTCATAATGTTGAAAGAAATTCTAACTTCTGACAATTATTGGCGAAGATACATCCGCTTGAATTTGGAAACAGAAACTTAAAACGTCAATTTCTCGAAATGACTTCGAGACTACATATTTTCAGCTTTTGATGCAGGGTCAAAATATATAAAAATGGCTTCATAATGTTGAAAGAAATTCTAACTTCTGACAATTATTGGCGAAGATACATCCGTTTGAATTTGGAAACAGAAACTTAAAACGTCAATTTCTCGAAATGACTTCGAGACTACATATTTTCAGCTTTTGATGCAGGGTCAAAATATATAAAAAGGGCTTCATAATGTTGAAAGAAATTCTAACTGCTGACAATTATTGGCGAAGATACATCCGTTTGAATTTGGAAACAGAAACTTAAAACGTCAATTTCTCGAAATGACTTCGAGACTACATATTTTCAGCTTTTGATGCAGAATCAAAATATATAAAAAGGGCTTCATAATGTTGAAAGAAATTCTAACTTCTGACAATTATTGGCGAAGATACATCCGTTTGAATTTGGAAACAGAAACTTAAAACGTCAATTTCTCGAAATGACTTCGAGACTACATATTTTCAGCTTTTGATGCAGAATCAAAATATATAAAAAGGGCTTCATAATGTTGAAAGAAATTCTAACTTCTGACAATTATTGGCGAAGATACATCCGTTTGAATTTGGAAACAGAAACTTAAAACGTCAATTTCTCAAAATGACTTCGAGACTACATATTTTCAGCTTTTGATGCAGAGTCAAAATATATAAAAAGGGCTTCATAATGTTGCAAGAAATTCTAACTTCTGACAATTATTGGCGAAGATACATCCGTTTGAATTTGGAAACAGAAACTTAAAACGTCAATTTCTCGAAATGACTTCGAGACTACATATTTTCAGCTTTTGATGCAGAATCAAAATATATAAAAAGGGCTTCATAATGTTGAAAGAAATTCTAACTTCTGACAATTATTGGCGAAGATACATCCGTTTGAATTTGGAAACAGAAACTTAAAACGTCAATTTCTCAAAATGACTTCGAGACTACATATTTTCAGCCTTTGATGCATAGTCAAAATATATAAAAAGGGCTTCATAATGTTGAAAGAAATTCTAACTTCTGACAATTATTGGCGAAGATACGTCCGTTTGAATTTGGAAACAGAAACTTAAAACGTCAATTTCTCGAAATGACTTCGAGACTTCATATTTTCAGCCTTTGATGCAGAGTCAAAATATATAAAAAGGGCTTCATAATGTTGAAAGAAATTCTAACTTCTGACAATTATTGGCGAAGATACATCCGTTTGAATTTGGAAACAGAAACTTAAAACGTCAATTTCGCGAAATGACTTCGAGACTACATATTTTCAGCTTTTGATGCAGAATCAAAATATATAAAAAGGGCTTCATAATGTTGAAAGAAATTCTAACTTCTGACAATTATTGGCGAAGATACATCCATTTGAATTTGGAAACAGAAACTTAAAACGTCAATTTCTCGAAATGACTTCGAGACTACATATTTTCAGCTTTTGATGCAGAGTCAAAATATATAAAAAGTGCTTCATAATGTTGAAAGAAATTCTAACTTCTGACAATTATTGGCGAAGATACATCCGTTTGAAATGACTTCGAGACTACATATTTTCAGCTGTTGATGCAGAATCAAAATATATAAAAAGGGCTTCATAATGTTGAAAGAAATTCTAACTTCTGACAATTATTGGCGAAGATACATCCGTTTGAATTTGGAAACAGAAACTTAAAACGTCAATTTCTCGAAATGACTTCGAGACTACATATTTTCAGCTTTTGATGCAGAATCAAAATATATAAAAAGGGCTTCATAATGTTGAAAGAAATTCTAACTTCTGACAATTATTGGCGAAGATACGTCCGTTTGAATTTGGAAACAGAAACTTAAAACGTCAATTTCTCGAAATGACTTCGAGACTACATATTTTCAGCTTTTGATGCAGAGTCAAAATATATAAAAAGGGCTTCATAATGTTGAAAGAAATTCTAACTTCTGACAATTATCGGCGAAGATACATCCGTTTGAATTTGGAAACAGAAACTTAAAACGTCAATTTCGCGAAATGACTTCGAGACTACATATTTTCAGCTTTTGATGCAGAATCAAAATATATAAAAAGGGCTTCATAATGTTGAACGAAATTCTATTTTCTGACAATTATTGGCGAAGATACATCCATTTGAATTTGGAAACAGAAACTTAAAACGTCAATTTCTCGAAATGACTTCGAGACTTTCAGCTTTTGATGCAGAGTCAAAATATATAAAAAGGGCTTCATAATGTTGAAAGAAATTCTAACTTCTGACAATTATTGGCGAAGATACATCCGTTTGAATTTGGAAACAGAAACTTAAAACGTCAATTTCTCGAAATGACTTCGAGACTTTCAGCTTTTGATGCAGAGTCAAAATATATAAAAAGTGCTTCATAATGTTGAAAGAAATTCTAACTTCTGACAATTATTGGCGAAGATACATCCGTTTGGATTTGGAAACAGAAACTTAAAACGTCAATTTCTCGAAATGACTTCGAGACTACATATTTTCAGCTTTTGATGCAGAATCAAAATATATAAAAAGGGCTTCATAATGTTGAAAGAAATTCTAACTTCTGACAATTATTGGCGAAGATACATCCGTTTGAATTTGGAAACAGAAACTTAAAACGTCAATTTCTCGAAATGACTTCGAGACTACATATTTTCAGCTTTTGATGCAGGGTCAAAATATATAAAAAGGGCTTCATAATGTTGAAAGAAATTCTAACTTCTGACAATTATTGGCGAAGATACATCCGTTTGAATTTGGAAACAGAAACTTAAAACGTCAATTTCTCGAAATGACTTCGAGACTACATATTTTCAGCTTTTGATGCAAAATCAAAATATATAAAAAGGGCTTCATAATGTTGAAAGAAATTCTAACTTCTGACAATTATTGGCGAAGATACATCCGTTTGAATTTGGAAACAGAAACTTAAAACGTCAATTTCGCGAAATGACTTCGAGACTACATATTTTCAGCTTTTGATGCTGAATCAAAATATATAAAAGGGCTTCATAATGTTGAAAGAAATTCTAACTTCTGACAATTATTGGCGAAGATACATCCGTTTGAATTTGGAAACAGAAACTTAAAACGTCAATTTCTCGAAATGACTTCGAGACTACATATTTTCAGCTTTTGATGCAGAATCAAAATATATAAAAAGGGCTTCATAATGTTGAAAGAAATTCTAACTTCTGACAATTATTGGCGAAGATACATCCGTTTGAATTTGGAAACAGAAACTTAAAACGTCAATTTCGCGAAATGACTTCGAGACTACATATTTT